>NW_016808910.1:0-1491 GCF_001698545.2 Rhinopithecus bieti | reverse complement strand
TATATATATATATATATATGTATGTATATTCGAGATGGAGTCTCGCTCTGTTGCCCAGGCTGGAGCACAAAAGTGCGATCTTGGTTCACTGCAACCTCTGCCTTCCAGGTTCAAGCAATTCTCCTGCTTCAGCCTCTCAAGCAGCTGGGATTACAGGCGCACACCACCAAGTCTGGCTAATTTTTTTGTATTTTTAGTAGAGACGGGGTTTCCCCATGTTGGCCAGGCTGGTCTCGAACTCCTGACCTCAAGCCATCCACCCGCTTTGACCTCCCAAAGTGCTGGGATTACAGGCTTGAGCCACCGTACCTGGCCTTCTAATTACAATTTAGCTTGCCATTTAGGTAGCTCAATATGTGTGTATGATGGGGATAATCTGCTGATCTGCTATATAAAAACTGGAACTAGTAGATAGTCATATTTTAAATTATTTGTTATTAAATTAGCACTGGACTAATAAATCCATAAATCTTTGGGAAGCTTGATTAGTAAGAAGGAGTCTGTGCATATTGGCAAAGCCAAGAAATTCACCAGGAAATAAGATAGCCTAGCTGAAGTTTAGTCTCAGAAGTTCTGCCCATTTTCTTACTACTGAAGATTATGAGGGTTAATATATTTATCACTTTTGGAGATTCTAAAGCACATGGGTGTAATAAGCATTCTGAGATGGTCTGAAAAAACTTGTTTCCTTTTACTGATCACAACGTTTCACACAAAATTTTAACATGTCGATAAAGCCATCTTCATGGACACATGACCTGTGCTACTGCTCAGGGCCCTGCACTCAGAAGAGCCCCACTCTTGGTTCAATACTCTGCTGTCGCAACACTGACATTACTAATAATCTTATCTTTGAAGTTGTGCTTTACACGTGAAGTCACATGGGGCAATGAAATATGCACATAAACACAGTAGGTATATGCAATATGTGTGACCACCATTCCTTGCTGCTCCGCTCAAACTGGCATTTGCAATGCCCCATGAGCACAGAATTCTTGTGGAACCATGATGTGTGGAGGTTCAATGAGATTCCAATCAAATATAAGGTAAGCATGCAATTTCTGGAACTGAGTAAGCAGGGATGTTAATAGCCATGGAAGGTCATGTTTTCCATGTGAACAAAAACTTACTCCAAATGCAGGAAGAAGTGTGTGACATTCTAAGAAACACTAATGACCCAAAAAACCACATAATGTCTTTTCTTACTTGTGTTCCTTCCTTGTATTGGCCAACCACCTTACAATAAAAATGATGATGTAGACAGAAAGGAAAAGTCAGAGCTACCTATTCATTTCCTTTCCTTTTAGTCCTTTCTTACACATCAGTAAGTCAAAGGGCATCTTCTTGATAAACTCTACATTTATGAATAAAGGAAATAAAAATCATTAAGTTCATTTTATGCAACATTTCCACTATTCTGGTAAGAAAAGAATGCATGTGTGTGGATGATGTATGAAGTATAAAATGTGCAATGTCTATGATTCTCCATAT
>NW_016808909.1:551918-562650 GCF_001698545.2 Rhinopithecus bieti | reverse complement strand
CTCTCTTCCTATTTGAATACTTTTATTTCTTTCTCTTGCCTGATTGCCCTAGCCAGAACTTCCAACACTATGTCGAATAGGAGTGGTGAGAGAGGGCATCCTTGTTGTGCTGGTTTTCAAGGGGAATGTCTCCAGCTTTTGTCCATTCAGTATGATATTGGCTGTGGGTTTGTCATAAATAACTCTTATTATTTTGAGACATTCTATCAATACCTAGTTTATTGAGAGTTTTTGCATGAAGGGGTGTGGAATTTTGTCAAAGGCCTTTTCTGCTTCTATTGAGATAATCATGTGATTTTTGTCCTTGGTTATGTTTATGTGACGTATTACATTTATTGATTTGTATATGTTGAACCAGCCTTGCATGCCCAGGATGAAGCCGACTTGATCGTGGTAGATAAGCTTTCTGATGTGCAGCTTGATTCGGTTTGCCAGTATTTTATTGAGGATTTTTGCACCTATGTTCATCAGGGATATGGGCCTGAAATTTTCTTTTTTTGTTGTGTCTCTGACAGGTTTTGGTATCAGGATGATGCTGGCCTCACAAAATGAGTTAGGAAGGAGTCCCTCTTTTACTGTTGTTTGGAATAGTTTTAGAAAGAGTGGTACCAGCTCCTCTTTGTACCTCTGGTAGGATTCGGCTGTGAGTCCGTCTGGTCCTGTGCTTTTTTTTTTTTTTTTTTTTTTTTTTTTTTTTTTGGTTGGTTTATTTCTTCTCTGTCTATCCATGCTTTGAATTCACTCAGCTCAGTCACGTGGTTCTAACCATCATCCATAAGCCAGGCGCTTAACATCGACTGTCTATGTGACATTTCCACATAGCTGTATGGAACATATATCTAAAATACAAACAAAACAAAACAAGATTCCCCAATCCTACTCTTCCTTTGGTCTTTCCCAATTCAAAAGGAAACTATTATTAAAAAGTCAAACAATAATAGATGGTAGCGAAGATGTGGCAAAAAAGAAATGCCTGTACACTGTTGGTAGGAATGTAAATTAGTTCAACCATTGTGGAAAATGGTGTGGCGATTCTCAAAGACCTAAAGATGGAAATACCGTTCGTCCCAGCAATCCCATTACTGGGTATATACCCAAAGGAATATAAATCATTCTATTATAAAGACACATGCATGCATATGTTCATTGCAGCACTACTCACAATAGGAAAGACATAAAATCACCCTAAATTCTCATCGATGATAGACTGGATAAAGACAATGTGGTACATATACACCATGGAATACCATGCAGCTACAAAGAAAAAAAGGAGATCGTGTACTTTACAGGGACATGGATGGAACTGGAGGTCATTATTCTTAGCAAAGAATAATGAATAAACTAACACAGGAACAGAAAAACAAATATTGCATGTTCTCATTTATAACCGGGAGCTAAATGATGAGAACACATAGACACATAGAGGGGAACAACACACACTGGGGCTTTTGGAGGGTGGAAAGTGGGAGGAGGGAAAGGATCAAGAAAATAACTAATGGGTACTGGGCTTGATACCTAAGTGATGAAATAATCTGTACAACAAACCCCTGTGACAAAAGTTTACCTATGTAACAAACCTACACTTGTACCCCGCCCTTAAAATAAAAGATTGAAAATAAAAGTAAAATAAAATAAAGCAATTTTAAAAACACACACAAAAAAAAACCAAAACAGCACAATCTCCCCAGCAACACCAGCTAAAATCCTACGAGTCATTCTTAATTTCTACATTTTATTCACCCTCGGCATCCAATTTTTCATGTAGCCATGATAATTCTGCTCCAGAACATAGTCTATATACAAACAATTCTATCTCTGCTTTTAGCCTCATAGTCCAGACAACCATCTCTGCTTTGAACTAACACAGTGGCTACCTAGCTACCCTTCATCCATTCTTGCCTTCTTAGATCCATTCTCTGCACAGTGGTTGGTGTATTGTTTCAGTAGAAGTGTATTGTGTCACTCTCCTGCTTAAAAATCTTCCAGTGGCTTCCTATCAGAGAAAAATCCAAAATTTCCCACCCAGGCTTATAAAGCTAACATGTTTGCCCCCTGCCTGTCTCTCTTGTCTCATCTTTCGTGATCCCCTGTTCAGTATGCTCAAGCCACAGAAAACTTTTTTTTTTTTTTTTCTGTTTCTCAGTCACTCATGGCTTATTCCTGCCTTACAACCTTTCACTAATAGGAACCTCTGCCTAGGATGCTTTTCTCTCAAACTTTGCCAGCTGACTGCTTCTTGTCATAAATCTATCAGCTTAAACACCATCTTTTCAAAGAGGCCTTCCCAAATCAACCATGTCAGCTCCGTAAAGAAAGATCTTTGTCTACTTGTTCTTAAGCCTCTTGCTAACACCTAGAACATGAGTAGCACATAGTTGACATTCAGTAAATATTTGTTGAATGAACGAATAAAATAACTACATTTTTTTTCCTAACTGTAAAATAAAGGAATTGAGTTAGATAATTACTAAGGCTTCTCTTGTTTAATCATGCTGGGTAAATTAGTTGGTCACCAGTAATGTGGGCACTTGAGTCTTCTCTGTTTCCATCAGTTGATCCATTTGAAAAGATTTTCTCTTCCAACTATGAAAGCTGATAATAACCAATATTCCTGAGCATGACAACACCATACCTTCATGATGTAATATTAATTACAGCTATTTTTATTAGCCATAAGCACCAGCACCATTTTTTAGAGCTCCATTGACATACACCTGCTGTTAGTGTTTGATTTATTTAGTCGTAGCAAAAAATTTACATGCCAATGTAAATAGGGATGAGAGAGGAATACATGCTATTTCATCATTTATCACTATATGAGGTCCTACAGTCTATTTTTTAACAGAAAAGACAGAGAAACACTTCTACTATTAGACTAATACATAATAAAAATATATTTGTGTCTCACTTTATTCTCTTCACATACACACTTCTTTTATTTTACTGCTACTGCATGACACATACCTATTTCAAGATGGTGTGATTTAACTCATTTAATCTGAGCCCTTAAGAACTTTTTTCTGTCCAGTTTTATGATTATGATTACCTATCATATTTTACAATCAGGATGAATTTCTTGAAAACCAATTAAGACTGTAGGTATGTTGTATCCTACTGGATCTCAAAATGCCCACATCAGCTGAGGACTTTGTAGTTATCCCAGCTATGAACAAAAGAATAAATGTTCATGTACTTCAAAAATTTATGTGGCTAAAATTTTCCATTTTATATATATCTGTAATTATATCACTTGTTGTTCTCACCCTCTAGATCTTCTTAAACTAAATGACTGTGAGGCCAGGTGCGGTGGCTCACGCCTGTAATCCCAACACTTTGAGAGGCTGAGGCAGGTGGATCACCTGAGGTCAGGAGTTCAAGACCAACCTGGCCAACCCTGTCTCTACTAAAAATACAAAAAATTAGCCAGGCATGGTGGCACCTGCCTATAATCCCAACCACTTGGGAAACTGAGACAGGAGAATTGCTTGAAGCCAGGAAGTGGAGGTTGCGATGAGCCGAGATCGTGCCATTGCAATCCAGCCTAGGCAACAAGAGTGAAACTCTGTCTCAAAAAAGGAAAAAAGAAAGAAATGACTGTGTCCTATATACTTCTTTGCTATTCAGAGTCATGCATAGAAGTTCAATATGAACATGAAGAGTTAAATGTTGAAAACCTAAGTGACTTCTTTTCTTTTATTAAAACACATGTTCAATATTTACACAGGGAGGAAAACACCACACACCAGGGCCTGTCGAGGGGTGGGGGCCAAGAGGAGGGAGAGCGTTAGGACAAATACCTAATGCATGTGGGGCTTAAAACCTAGATGATGGGTTGATAGGTGCAGCAAAACACCATAGCACATGTATACCTATGTAACAAACCTGCACGTTCAGCACATTTATCCCGGAACTTAAAATAAAATAAAAAATACATTGCATGTTCATTTGATTTTCAAAACTAAAGTATTTTTATATTTCATCCACAAACACAAAAATATCAGTGGCATCATGCAATTGCTTCTTGTAATGTATTACACTAAATGGTGGCTATAATTATAGACACAGCCCTATGTATTTTATGACTACATCTCTTTTCTTTTCTTTTCTTTTTTTATTATGTCAGGATTTATTGATGAAAATGAAATATGCTGTTTTAGAGATTTTATATACTGCAGGCATAAGTACATAAATATTGTCAATATGTGTCCTCTTACAACATAGGAGTGGGGTCTGAATATGATGAATATGATGAAAGAGTCTCTTTTTGTTTTTCAAAGATGCCGGTCCATATCCAGGGCTGAGCAAAAGACTCATATTTTTTGATCACCTTCCAGTAGGTCATTTCTGCAACATTTTCCAAGAATAACAAATAGTCTTAAACACACAGGCCCTGTGAACTCATCCTATGATTATTTCATGTTAGCTACATGAAGGCAAGTTTTACCCCAGATATCCTGTGGGCCCATATATGGGAGACATGAACACATTGTCATTAATACTTGATATCTGATGGTTATGGGTAGAAACAAACAACCCTTTCCTTTTAGGGAAAATACAAACTTTAAGCAACATTCCATTTATCTACATCAATATTTGAAAAAGTAAATATCTAACAGCACCACCCACATAGTTATTTGTTGATCCATTCCTGTAGTCTATCAATCTTTCTTCAATCCTGTGTTCATGGCTAGAATGATGTAGCAGTGTATATTGTATCTCTATGATAATTTAATTTAACTGCAGCGTGCTAGGGTCTAGATTGCTCCCCTTAGCAGCCAGGGGTGACCGCAAACAGTGCCAGAGCCTAGATTGTTGTCAGCAATAATTTCTGGCTAAAAAGAAGTTTGAAAGAATGTGACATTCTACAGAAACATCCAGCAATAAGAGTCAGAGTGTATACAAGGAAATATATACAGATATTTTAATAAAACCATAAATATCTTTGTCAAAACAGTTGATAGCTGACTAGCTAACAAAATCTCTCATCTGCATTTGCATCTCTGTATGAGTCTGTATGGTCTCTACTTGCTCCAGGTGTGTTTCCTTAATGGCTTTATTTATACAGATAATCTGAAAATGAAGTAAATGGCTGAGCTAAATGAAAGTACAAACGGAAAAAAAAAAATAATTCTGCTAATATACGTTCTCTTTTTTCTACCCACACAAAAATAAATTCAACTTGAAAACTCAAAGGAAAGAAACAAATGGCTCTTCCTCCCTTTAATTACCACATTTAGGCAGAACTGTAAGTACACACACCATTTCAGCACATGGCTTGGATGTGAGTGATGCCACAGGGCCCTGAACTAAAATGCTTGACTCAGAAAGTGCTCTTTAGTCATGTGTTCCTCTATCAGCCCTTATTTCTGTGAAGTAGGAATCAAAAATAAAAAAATAAAAAATAAAAAAGATAGGGATCCCAGCACTATCATGGCAATAACATTCACTTTTTTTTTCCTTTTATAGGCTAGCCTTGTAGGAAAGCAATTATCCCCCACACACTGTGAGAAAAAAAGAACTATTTGGTGACACTAAAAAATATATGGGTGGTTATAGAAATGGAAATTTGTTATCATATGATTTTGAATCAGCTTCACATAATGATTCAAGCATTCCACCCCAGTGATGCTGATTAGCAATGGCCTACCACAGGTTGTGGGATTTCTGATTAGCAATTTCACCTCAATGGTAAGAACTAGTGCAATGTGTACACAATCCGATTGGGAAGAGGAAGAACAAAATTATTCCCAAGGCTATTTTGGACACTCAACACCATTGTCTCAAGCAAAATGAAAGGAGAAGTCAGAAACTGGTGCGTCCATCCACTAGCTGGCTCTTCAGGAGACCCAGGTGCTGATGACAGAGACATATTCTCAGATATGATCATATTCTTCCTTTTCCTGGAGTGGCATGTATCATCTATCACAATGTGGTTATTGTCTCATAGTTATGAGAAAGCTCAGGGTTGTAAGGGACTTCAACTGTCTCTTGTTAAGCACTCAAACTCATTCCAGTATGAATACGGAGATGTTCTTTTTTTCATGTTTATGATCTTTTATTTTTTTATCTACTCCAGCAGAAGGCTTTAGTAGTAAGGGAGTTCCTAGAAGGAGTTATTTCAAACCATGTACTAGTCACTTGTGGTTTTTACTCACTACTAACTTGGTTTCTACCAAACAAATCAGCACTATCTTCCATGTTTCCTACTGATTTCATAAACATATATCTTGTTTCCCAGATTAAGTTGTAAATTTATCCATGATGAAGTCTGTGTCTCATATGTAGGCCATTGCATCTGCCAAAATACCTGCAAGCATGAGTAGTTGGTACCTTTAATGTTCCCATAAATACTTATGGCTCAGTGATAAAATTAGACTGCTTTTTAGGCATAAGAACAGAGAATAGATATCAATAATGAGAATTTTCATTTATTCATTTATTTATTCCACAAACTTTACTGAGTGTGTCCTAGGTTGCATCCACAGGGATACACCAATTAAAGAAGAATCTGTCCTGCCCTCAATGACCTAACAGTTTATAAGAGGAGGCCAACTGCAAATAAATACTTACAGTGTCTTAGGATACATGCCATGATCAAAGTTTGTATAAGGTTTAGCAGAAAGGAATAATTCACAGAAGTAAAGTTTGACTTGGTTCTTAAAAAGTATGTTTATAAGGTGGAAGATGATGGAAAGAATTTTCAAGGCAAAGGGAAAAATACCAATTGTTACAGCTGAAATACAGTGAAGATGGGCATTATGAGAGAAAGAGTTGAAGAGGGAAGTATCCAAAAATTTAAATACACTGTGCCCACAGACTATGTTTCAGATGTCAGAAATTTCTGTAAGTGCTGCCTCCAGAACCCATTCTCTTATTCTACCTCATCTTCATGGTGGAGTGTCCTCTTCCAATTCAGTTCAAAACACTCCATCTGTCCTTGAGCACACCTTTATGGATGACACAAGCATCAGCCCCCCTTCATTCTTCTACTCATAGCATGAGCCAGATTCTGAAGTTCCCTGCTCAGAAGACAGCCCAGGCCTCTCACACAACTGCTTACACTAGCAAAGGCCTAGATGGTAAACCTGGCCCGGGAAGTTTTGTGTGCCTTGCTAAAGCATTCGGATTTTATCCTCTAGTGTAAACAATGGGGAGACTTTTTATACTTCATCCGGAAAGCCCTGATGAAAACATTAATATATAATAGGATATAACTATTATGGCATTAAATCTAGATCATAACCTTTGATTCTCATTATGGTCTTCTGAGAACTAATGGGATAATTAACTTAAGCCATTAATACAGGTACACATTTGATCTACTGTTGTTCAGATTTTGGAAATAGAATGTGAATCAAGCCTTGGAAACATACTAATATTCTACCCTGCAGATGTTAGTAGTATTCAGAGAACCTTTTTCTGATATCCATATGTCATTACACATGGATGATTTATTAATCATCAGATGTATTTTTAAATACTACACAAATGCAGATTATAACGTGCCAAATAATCACGCACTATAGTGCATGATTTGTATTAGAGAGTTCTCTGTTTAACACAGGGGTTTCGTTTTTCTGGAGGCAATTTCTTCAGAAAAGATTGGCCTCATGCCTCTGCTGTTTTTCAGTGAGTAAAGCAGCTTTACATTACAGCCTAAGAGAGGGATTCATTTTTCTTACCCTAGCCAGCAATCATTGCAGTCATTGGTGGAGCACTATCTCCTATCAAACTTCAAGTTGCATTTCAAGTTTCAGTAGTCCTAGTCAATCTATGAAGATGGTATTCCTTTGATGAAACTGTACAGTTAAAATTAGGACAACAATGCTTAAAGATTGTTTTTTAAAAGTTAATGAGTCTTTAAGAATCCTGTACGTGGTGGTACAGGTTATGTGCCGGCCAGCTCCGGGAAGAATCATTCATAGTCATCATAGATTTCTTTATTAGGACTATTGTTCTGCAGGAAAATACCTTAAGGGAAGAGACACCTCTTCTAATTTACGCGAATGTGCCATATGGGCTAGCAGTGCAAGTGTAACACATGATATTTAACTAAATTTATAAATTGGTAGTATTTCTTCTTAATTACCAAACCCATGCACAAAGTTTTGATGGTAAACATTAAAAAGGAAACAAAACTGAAAGTATTTGAAAAGTTCGAGTGATGTTTTATATACTAACTCTGGAAGGAGACTGAAATTGAAAGTAATTTTAAAAATAGTAACATAAGAGTTAAATGGATAGATGAAAATATAAAAAACGCAACTTCAGAAGAAAATATCACCAGAAAATATGATTTGATGGTTAAGAGTCACAATGACCTTGAAGCTAGAAAGGCTGGACCCACTCATTTTTGCTGATCATACCTTTATTAACAAAACCAAGTTGAGAACATCAGAAACCTGTATTGTACTGTTGGTGATTTAATAGTGTCCAGAAAAATTTTCTGTATCTTTATACTGTCTTGAAATCCAGCCTAACTGGGAGAGATCACGAGTCATTTAACCCTTGAGTTGTACCATTTTCCTTCTATCCACAGTAGGGCTTAATCAGCTTAGAGCAAAGCACCTTAGAAGCTGAGATACAATGCTGCCCTCTGTGTATTAATATTAAAACAACAGTTGTCTTGACTGCCATAGTTAAAAGATTCCATACAAAGACTTCTTTTTTTATTCTTCTTATTCGTGTTTTTATTTATTTGTTAGAGTAAGCAAATAAGGAAAAGAAAAGAAAATTATATTGGCAGAGGCTGACCTCTATTTTAAGTAATTTGTAGCTAAAAAGCTTACAGACTAAAACATGTAAATATATGCAGATCTGAGAGTAAGACCTCAGAAGTGAAACAGCTGAACAAGATTGAAGAGAATGCAGGCCACACACAGGAAAATTGCTGGTGCTCTTAGCAACCTGGAAACCTGAAATGAATTATTATCTGGGTCCTATTGTGACCTGCTTAGTATCCTGGGAGCATGTTGGCATAAGAAGAAATTTGGGGCTATAGGAATCACTTATTTACTTGACCTCAAAGAAGCGTGAACCAGTAGGAAGCCTGCTGAGTCTGCCCAGTGAGCAGACACAGCTACAGTTATGGCCCAACCACAGCATGCTCAGGTGCTTACCCCGCACCACGGACAAAGACAGCCTGAGCCCATGTCCTTCGCTGAGTTTCTCTTTCACTGGAATATGCTGTATCTAAGTGGTGACCGTTCCTAGTGATAGCAAGTAGAAAAAAAGGCAAAATGTACACAACCAGTGTTCTCACTCTTTTCAAGTCTCTATTTTCTTTAATTATGTCACAATGAGAAGAACAGAACATGCATTTTAGATTAAAGTTAGAACGAGAGAATAATCACTGTGAATAAAAGCACAATGCATTTCTTTAAAATGGAGAATATAGGTAAATAGAATTGGGGAATATTTACAACAAGGCCGAGAGAATAAACATGACACTTCCCCAGACTTCAAGCATTCTTACTAACAGACTCCGACCACATTAAAGAGCTGGGATGATCCAAAGAACATTAGTTCTAGCTGTTGGGGTGTACAGATGAGGAATGAAATTCCAAAATCTCAATACCACTCAAAGTGCCAGATCTGAACTCAATTATCCAAACCCTCTGATTTCATGCTTTCACCTCACACTGCTCCCTGCAATAAGTGTTCTTTCAAAGTCTCCTTGAACATAAATTGTTTCTCATAGCACCATGAATCACAGGAGTTTGAGTAAGGTGAACTGAGGTAAAGGTGATTGCTCTCAGCCTTATTTTTCTCTTTTGAGGAGGAATCTACCAAGGAACAAAATTGTGCCCTCCACTTCAGTCAAAGCAGACATGAGTCATCCTTGAAATTGGATCCTACATTTAATTTTGCTTGTGTACCTCTAGTGTCTAATATATGTCTCACAAATGAATTCTTTCAGAAGAGCCAAAGCCTGAGATGCCATGATTGATGGAAAATTCCAAGTAACCCAATTAACATGAATAAGGAAGTTATCAAATATGAAAACTTTAGGTGAATTAACTGCCATCCAGTATGTTATGATGTGGTGAATAATGGGCATCTGGAGTTTTATTAATGAACATCTAATGGGAAAGATAGAACTGGCACCAACAAGTTTAATCCCCAATAATGTGTAAAACAAGCCTAAGCCAAAACCAGGAGCTCTGTAGGCGCCAGTCCCCATGACCTGCAATAGGAAGCATCTTAACTCACAGGTGTGTTAGCAGAAAGACACATTCCAGCCAGCCCACAATGTTTTCACGGGACAGGAAGCTCAGTTTTAAATTACTGCAGCCATTATTCTCTTATCTTGAACTGGCGTAAGTGTGTCTCTGTACTGTCCGGAGAATCACCAAAGTCAGTAGTGGTTACCTGTACTTAGCAAGGTAATCAGACAGACAAGAAAACTCGTTTTCCTGATTTGTGAATAACATTACAGCAAATTCTTGTATATGGTACAGGTATCACCCACAACTGGATATACTTATTTTTTGTTTTTTGTTTTGTTTTGTTTTTTTGTTTGTTTGTTTATACTTTTTTCTTTTTTTTATTATTATTATACTTTAAGTTCTAGGGTACATGTGCATAACGTGCAGGTTTGTTACATACGTATACTTGTGCCATGTTGGTGTGTTGCACCCATCAACTCATCAGCACCCATCAACTTGTCATTTACATCAGGTATAACTCCCAATGCAATCCTTCCCCCCTCCCCCCTCCCCATGATAGGCCC
>NW_016808909.1:527471-550300 GCF_001698545.2 Rhinopithecus bieti | reverse complement strand
AAAAAAAAAAAAAAAGAAAGAAAGAAAGTGTCCTTAATGGGCTCACTAACAGGAACAAGATGGCAGGGACAGAAATAAAAGCATGGAAACTTAAACTCCTGAAGATGAGTGCTTGCTTCTCTTTCCTGGAGTAAATTAATACACAGATTAGAAATTATTTAAATTCATCATTTGATTAAGTAAATTTCTGTTAAGTGAGAAAAGTTTTCGTACTTAAGGTGCTTTGCTCTTTGTCTAAAGGAAGAGAGGAATAAAAGGGAAAGAAGAAGGAGAAGAGTTGGAGGAAAGGACTATAGAAGATATTTACATTTGTAGTTGGATGTTATAAGACTTAAGAAAATTGGGGATTGGTTTCTGATACAAGCTTACTGAAAGGTGATTTTGTAATATGAATCAAAGCTTTCAAAATCTGCATATACTTTGATTCACTAATTCCACTTCCAGAAATTTATTCCAACAAAATTATAAAACAGGTGTGTTTAGATTTATGTATATGGATGTTGATTGATATGTTATTTGTTAAAGTGAAAGCAAATTTAGGATGAGAAGTACTTGATCAAATAAATGGTATTCCATGATGATGTAGATGGATATTTGTTGACATTGAAAAGTATTTTATATCTTTTGTTATGTTAAAAATAAAATTACAAGTCAACATATTTGGTACAATTTCATTTTGTAATATGCTTTTGTGTATTTAATGTATTCTAAGAATATTTTTTCTGAGAATATTTATTCATGTATATGTAATATACACCTGAGACAATATGTGTACCACACATATACACATACATGTATGTAATATACACCTAAGAAAAATCATTAAATACTAAAAGTTGTTATTAATAAAGGTTGAAATCAGTTGTTTGTTTTAGTGTTTGCATAGACTTGTTTTTAGTAGCAAACATAATACAGTTAATAAGTGTAAGAAAAATAATAAACTATTCTTCAAATCTGTTATACTCATTAAACCCAGAGAAAGATATGACGACAATGATGATATTTGCCTTTAAAGTTGACAACACTATTTTCACTAGTTCAGTTTTATTCAAGACTAGAAAAGGCAAAAGTGATTGATCCCTGAAAGTTTTCCTCCATCTAAGTACCTCTCTCAGACTTACTATTTATTTACCACATCTGGGACATGACTACAAATCGGTTCCCAACTTGGGAATACACAAACCCCCCAAACTAATATGTAATACAAATTGTTTCATCATCCTATGGTTAACAATCGTGAAGAATTATTGGTATTATAAATAATATTCAATTGAAATTTTAGAACAGATATGGCTCTGCCTGAGTCGTTTATTGGAAAATCATTTGTTTCACATCAGTTTTGGCATCCAGTATTCAACGTGAATTATGTGGTTATAGCCCAGTTTATTATATTTCTGTTTGTTCCACTGTGTATATATGTGTCTTAGGCTTTAAAAAGGTAATTTGTGCCCTCAAAATGTATTATGTAACAAATTGTGATTCATGCAAATCACTTTGATTTGTTTTCCAAAAATGTAGCCTGCTTCAATTAATCAGTTGCTATTCATTTCATATGTTTCGATTGCACTCACAACAAAAGCTCCAGTGGCTTGTCACTTACAAGGGGGACTGGCTTCCAGAGGGTATGAAAGACACAACAATCAGACATTACACCAAGCATACAATTATAGTGTGTGTCCCCACAAACTCCCATAAATCACACATCACATTATGCCAAACTCCCACCTCTCTGAAGTTTCCCGTTACCCGAGCCACCTACCTGCTGTAATCATAGCGTTCTGCAGTGCGTGGGTGCACAGCTTTCTACCTGCTGAGACCTATTCCATGACTCCCAATGTGTAGCAGGAATCAGCAAGCAGATTGCTATATCTATGTTCTGCAGCCTGCCCATCAGGATAAATGAGTGGCTGGAAGTGCTTCACTCCTAGGCATGAACTTTGTTTAGGGAAGAAGGGAAGTAAAAGCAACATGTCAATTTCAGTTGTGCTTGGAAATTGATGTTACACAATATTTTCATGTCGATTTTTTATTCAAAATGTAAAAATGGACGTAACAAAAATGTACTAGAGATGTTATAAACTAACTCTGGAAAATTCTCTCTTTTGTAAAGGTTTTGTTTTAATTATGAGACAAGTTAAAAGGTATAATTACCACACTCATACTTTTACTCAAGTGTAATGTTGTCTCAACCCTATCCCATAGGATGAACTAATAATAATGGACTGGAATTTGCATTTTATATAAGGTATATTATTATTTATTTTCCCAGAAATAACAGGGTGCTTAGTGTCATCTAAAATAGAGGGCATTATTAAGCCAAAAGCACTTTTCTATGCCAGCTATTTATAAACTGCATGTGAATAGTTCTAAAATATAGGGTACTGAAATGACTAATTGTGCTGGGTAGGTAGTCATTAGGAGTAAAACTGCCCACAAAGGGAAGATTTGTATATGCGGTTCTGATATTGTTCTGTCAACCATTCATTGCCAAGTTACTCTGATGACAACGACGCAAGATTATATTCAGGGACATTTCTTCTGAGACCATTGCTGTGGGAACAAGTAAGGGTCAGAAGAATGAAGCATAGACTTATTTCCACCATGTCCTTATACTGAGTCTGGACTGCAATGAGGGAGGAAGCAGAGCTCTATGCCATATGATTGGCATCCCTGTGGCATCGTATGCAATCATATGGCATACAGCTCTTCAAACCTGTGTGTGTTTTCTTATCGATGAGCCAAATCCCTATTCCAACAAGGTAAAGTTCACAAACAATAGTTAAAAGTATTCCAAAGGAAAACTTTCAACTTTGACATTGGTGCTAATGCATTCTACAGTTCTCAGTTTCTATTCTCATTCTTTTAATTTTTAATAAACTAAAGAAATAAAAAATAAAAGTGAATGAACATTCATTTGTTGAGAAATTTGTTGTGTTATTAGTAATCAGAACTTTATCCATGGTATTGAATGTAATAATCACAGCAAATCTGTAAAGGATAACAATCCACATTTGAACCAACAAAGGGTCAAAACAGGTAAGCAACAAGACCAGTGTAGCCAAGCCTGAGTAATGCAGTCTGTCTTGAGTCTAAGGCCTGTGCTCTTTCTACAAAATCAGGTTTCCTCCTTTGATTTACTGTGGAAAAGGAGAAATGCTTAGCTGTAAACTATGATGAAGTATTTGTTTTATTGCATTCCCTATAAAAGATTTTTCTTTGTGAAAGGTATATACAAAATATTTTTTAAATAATGTCCTGATCATCCAATTTCTGTTAAGAAATAGGAAGTTGCAGTAGACCATTACTGTAGACTGAATAATACTCCCCTCTAAAGATGTCCATCTCCTAATCTCTGAAGTTTGTGAATTATGTGACCTTATACGACGGATATGGTTTGGCTGTGTCCCCACCCAAATCTAATCTTTAATTGTAATCCCCATAGTCCCCACGTGTCATGGGAGTGACCTGGTGGGAAGTGATTGGATCATGGGGGCGGTTCCCCCATGCTGTTTTCAATTAATCAGTTGCTACTCATTTCATATGTTTCAATTGCGCTCGTGATAGTGAATGAGTTCTCACGAGATCTGATGGTTTTACAAGCGTCTAGCGTTTCCCTTGCTGGCACTCCCTCTCCTGCTACCTTGTGAAGAAAGTGCCTGCTTCTGCTTTGTCTTCTGCCATGATTACAAGTTTCATGAGGACTCCTCAGCCATCATGCAGAACAGTGAGTCAATTGAACCTCTTTTCTTTATAAATTACCCAGTCTCGAGTATTTCTTTATAGCAGCATGAGAACGGACTAATACAATGACAAAAGCACATTGCACGTGTGATTAAGGATTTTTTTTTTTTTTTTTTTTTGAGACAGTCTCACTCTGTCGCCCAGGCTGGAGTGCAGTGGCATGATCTCAGCTCACTGCAACCTCCGCCTCCCAGGTTCAAGCAATTCTCTGCTTCAGCCTCCCCAGTAGCGGGGATTACAGGTGCCCAAAGTTAAGGCTCTTGAAACGGGGATATTATCCCATGTTATATAGGTGGGCCCTACATAATCACAGGGTTCTTCTGAAAGGGAGGGAAAAGGGTCAAAGTCAGGAAGTAGTTGTGATGACAGAACTGGAATAGTGGTCTTTGAAAATGGGGAAAGGACCCATGAGCCAAGTAATGCAGAAAGCCGCTAGAAGCTGGGAAAGGGAGGGGAATGGATTTGCTTGTAGAGCCTCAGAAAGAAATGCAACTCCTGCTAACACCTTGATTGTAGCCCCATAAAACTCATTTCAAACTTCCTACCTCCAGAATTGTAAAATAATACATGTGTGTTGTCTTAAGACACTGTTTGCGGTAACTGTTTACTGCAACAACAAAACTAACACAACTCTCCCCATCCTAAAAACTGAAACACAACTGATAAAAGTACAAATTATACTATTTATTTATTTATTTGTTTATTTATTTATTTTTTGAGACAGTTTCACTCTTGTCGCCCGGGCTGGAGTGCAATGGCCTCAGCTCACTGCAACCTCTGCCTCCAGGGTTCAAGTGATTCTCCTGCCTCAGCCTCTCAAGTGGCTGGGATTGCAGGCATGCACCACCACGCCTGACTAATTTTGTATTTTTAGTAGCCGACAATTTTTTAAAACCTAAGGGAATTAAATTTTAAAAGGGACAAGTCCTTCCAAAAAGTAAATCACCTGGCTGCTTTTATTGCTGGGGAACTATAGTAGAAGCAGAAAGAGAAACTCATCTTCCATTGAGGGAGGTAAGGAGAAACTAGCACATTTAACAAAAGGTGAATGTGGGTTAGTGTGATAGACTGCAGTCCCAAAGAGCCCAGCTCCTTTAGCCCAGGTTTACAGAGTGAATCTGTACCCATCCACCAACTCTTTTCTACGAGGCCATCACTAAGTTCATGGGAACAGCATGCCAAAGAGTGAGGGCAAAAAAGAGAACTGAGAGAAATCTCCTCTCCGGCAACAAAGCCTTAACCGAAGCAGAAGACAGAGGATACCAAAGGCTGCAGGAGGTGGGAAGGGGTGGGTGAGTAGGACAGAGATTCCTCCTGAATTGCACAGGATATTAACTGCATCTTTCACTGACTTCAAGGCAATAGTATTCCACTGAAGGCTGGAAGCAGGGCAGAAGGGTAGACAGAGATTTCCTCAGGCTCAGAAAAACAGGACAGGTCTGGAGACCAAAAGTAATTCCCAGTAACTCAAAAAGCTGAGAGTTGACTTTTAAAACATGGAGTATCTCAAGAAAATTACTGGTGTTTCTTTCTCAGGACTTGCTGAAGGGAAAGTGCTACTCCTGCCTGCAAAGTATTCCAGTGGTGAACTGAATCTAACTAAATCTACCACTAAGCTTATGTTCAGCTCAACTACAGATTAGATTGACTCAGCACCCATCCTAGCAGCCCGCTAGAGAAAGATAATGCCATTGACTTGTGGTTGCTACTATTCTTGAGACAGAATGACTGCCTTACATTAAAAATTATACAACATGTGAAGAAGCAGAAAAATGTGATGCATAGGAGAAATGACAATCAACAGAAACAGGCTGACAGATGACCCAGATGTTGGATGTAGCTAACAAAAATGTTAAAATAACTGATAAATGTGTTACAGAATCTAGTAAAACTTGATGCAGGAAGAGATTGAAAGTTTTAGAAGAAATATTAAACTATAAAAAGGAACCAAGTAGAAATGCTAGAACAATAAGAAGAACAAAATTCATTCAAAAGGCATAAGAGTATACTGGACACATCAGAGGAGAAGATCAGTGAATTGGAAAACAGGACAGTAGAAATCATCCAATCAAACTAAAATACAAGGAATAAACAAATCTTAAACTAAACAGGAGATCCAAGACCTATTTAAAGACATCAAATCATATAATATATGTAAAGAGTTCCAGAGAACGAATAAGGCGGAAGAATTATTTTGAAGACATAATGGCTATGAATTTTTCAAAATTAATGAAATATATCAACCCATGAGTCAAAAAAAAAAAAAAAAAAAAAACCTTAGCAAGTCTCATGTAGGATAAATACAAAGAAAGCTACTATAGGCAAAACATAGCCAAATTACTAAAACACAAAAGATAGAGTATCTGAAGAATGGTCATGAAAAAAGAGACACATTACATATAAGAGAAAAGACTAGTAAGAATAATTACTGATTTCTCATCAAAAAAGGAGACCAGAAGGCAGTGAAATAATATCTGTAAAGTACTGAAAGCAAAGTAGAATGCTGTAGGTAGCAAATATATACCTCACAAATAAAAACAAAATAAAACATTCCAGACAAAGTAGAGAGGATAATTCTCAAAATCTGTTCCATAAGATGTTCTAATAGAAATTTTCAGTATGAAAGAAAATGATACAATTTGTAAGCCTGAATCTATATGAAAAAAAGACCACCAGAAAATAAATTAAAATTAATATGTATCCACTATCTAGGTAAATATTTAAAATCTTTTTTTTAATTTTTTTATTTCTTTTATTTTAGATTCAGGGAATATGTGCGCAGGCATGAATATATTGCATAATGCTGGGGTTTGGGATTCCATTGAACCTATCACCAAATAGCACAGTACCCAATGGATAAATTTTCAACCCTTCCACCCTTCTCTCCCTCCCCACTTTTGGAGTCCCTGGTGTCTATTTTTTCCATCTTTGTGTCTGTATGTACCCATTTTTAGCTCCCATTTATAAGTGAGAACATGTGATACTTGTTTTTCTCTCTGTGCATTAATTCATTTAGGATAATGGCCTCTCGCTACCTCCATGATATTGCAAAGGACATGATTTTATCTTTTCTTGACTGCATAGTATTCCATGGTATATAAGCACCATTTTTTTTTTTTATCTACTCCACAGTTGATGGGCACCTAAGTTGAGTTCATGACTTTGCTATTTTGAATAGTGTAGCAATAAACATATGGGTGTAAGTGTATTTTTGGTGGAATGATTTTTTTTCCTTTGGGTAAATATACAGCAGTGGGATTGCTGGATGGAATGATAGTTCTCTGAGAAATATCCTTACTGCTTTCCACAGGGACTGAACAGATTTACATTCCCACCAACAGTGTTTAAACTTTGCCTTTTCTCCACATCCTTGCCAAAAAAAAACCCTTTATAAATACCTCAATATGTAACTTTTATATATAATATATAGTACATAAGTCACATTTGTATGCATATATATTTAATACACATTAAGACTTGACAATTTAAAGAAAAAATTACAACAATGTACTTGGGGTAATAAGACATAAAAAAGTTACATATGTAACGAAAGCACAAAGGATAAGAGGAAGGATAAATATATGCTGTTGTAAGATTTTTGAATTGTTCACAGAGTAGTATTTGGAGGTAAACTGTAATAAATTAAAGATAAATATTATACTCTCTAGAGCACACACTAAAAGTAATAAAATAGTCAACAACTAAGAAAACAAAATGGAATTCCAAAACATATTCAATTAACCCAAAGCTAGAAAAAGAGGAACAGAGGGAGATCAGATAGTATAAATTGAAAATAAGTACAAAGATGATAGAATTAAACAACTATGTAAATAATTACACTAGCTATAAATGTATTTTATGAAAAGGTAGAGGTTTCAGGCTGGATTAAAGAGCAAGATTCCACTATATGTTGTCTTTTAAAAATACACTGTAATTATGGTGTGCAGATAAAGACACTGCACACTAGATAGATAACAGATATAGGTAGAAAGAAAAGAGTGGAAAAGGCTGTTGTGGCTGTCAGACAAAACAGATGTTGACAAGAAGAGATACAGAGGAATGTTTTCAAAATAAAAGAGACAATTCAGTAAAAAGCAATAAGAATTCCAAATATATATGCACTTAATAACAGGGCTTCAAAATACATCAACCTAAGATTCCATCAGTGGATGACTGGATAAAGCAAATATGGTGTACATACAAAGTGGAAGACAATTCAGCCTTAAGAAATGAGGAAATTCTGTCATTTTTGACAACATAGATGAAACTAGAAGACATTACATTAATTGAAATAAGCTAGGCACAGAAAGACAATTAAGACACAATCTCACTTATATATGGAATCTAAAAGATCCAAACTCATAGAAGCGGAGGGTAGAATGGTAGTTATTAGGGGTGGGAACAGGAGGGCAGTTAGGGAGATGTTGTTCAAAGGTACAATGTTTACATTAGACAGGAATTTAAGAAATCTATGGTACAAATTGTTGACTATAGTTAATAATAATTTATATTGTACTTGAGAACTGCTAAAACAGTAGATTTTACATGTTCTTGGCAAAAATAAATACATGAGGTTAAAAAAATACATGAGCCAAAAAACTGATGAAACTAAATGAAGAAATAGACAAGTCCATAATAATCATTGGAGATTTCAACACCCCGTCAGTAATTGATAGACCAATACAATAAAAAAGAATCAGTAAAAATATAAGAATTCTGAATAACATCATCAACCAAACTGAACAAATTAATATTTATAGAACATTCCCCTACACAACTCCAGATTATAAGTCCACTTGAAATTCACATGAAAACCTTAACCACAATAGATTACATGTTGGGTCATAAAAGAAGTCTGAGAAACTGTCAAGAATGAAATTGTACAGAATATTTCTCTTACCACAAGAGTATAAAATTAGAAACCAATAAGATATGCATAAAGCCTCAAACTTTTGGAAGATATTAAGCTAAACACACCTTAAAAACTCATGTGATTTTAAAAAGAACACAATGAAAATTTAAAAAATAGTATAAACTGAATAATGAAGAAAATACAAAATACGCTGGGCGTGGTGGCTCACACCTGTAATCCTAGCACTTTGGGAGGCCAAGGCAGGTGGATCACCTTAGATCAGGAATTCGAGACCAGCCTGGCCAAAATGGTGAAACCCCGTCTCTACTAAAAATACAAAAATCAGCCGGGCATGGTGGCAGGCACCTGCAGTCCAAGCTGCTCAGGAGGCTGAGGCAGTAGAATCGCTTGAACCCGGGAAGTGGAGGTTGCAGTGAGCCGAGATCACACCACTGCACTCCAGCCTGGATGACAGAGCAAGACTCCATTTCAAAAAGAGAATACAAAATACAAAAATGTGTGAGATACAGCTAAAGCAGTGCTTGGGAGAAATTTATGTTTGAATTCCTGATTAAAGAAGAAATATTTAAAATAAATGACAAATAACTATTATATCAAAAAAGATACCTGCACTCATATGTTTATAGAAGCACTCTTCACAGTAGCAAAGATATGGAAATAACCTAAGTGTCTATCAACAGATAACAGGATAAATAACATGGTGTATGTGTGTGTATATATATACAGTGGTATATATACTATATATATAATGTGTGTGTGTATGTGTATGTGTGTGTGTGTGTGTATATATATATCTCTCTCTCAAATACCACTCAGTTATTTAAAAAAAAAAAAAAAGAAGTCCTGTCTTTCGTAGCAACATGGATGGAACTGGAGACCATTATCTTATATAAAATAACTCAGAAACAGAAAGTCTATACCACATGTTCTCAGATATAAGTGGCAGTGAAATTATATGTACACATACATATAGAGTGTGGAATAATAGGCACTGGAGATTTGAAAGGTGGGAGAGGTGGTGTGAGGGATAAGAAATTACTTAATGTGTACAGTGTACACTCAGGTGATGATGTTATTCTAAAAGCCCAGGCTCCCCCATTGTGTGATCTATCTAAGTAACAAAACTGCACTTGTACTCCCTTAATCTATAAGAAATAAAACAAAATAAAGTAATGACATAGAAAACAAAAAATACAGAAACTAAACAACAACTTAAATGTTAGTTCCTATTAAAGCTGGCTGAAAAAAAAAAAAAAGAGAGAGAGAGAGAGAATAAACCCAATTGTCACTGTTCAGAATGAAAGAGAGAATGCTACTACAGGGGCTATAACTATTAAAAGAAAATAAGATTTTTAAACAATTTTATGTCAATCTAGTCAACAATCTAGATGAAATGGAAATTCCTTGAGAAATACACGTTACCAAGACTGATGAAAGAAATAGAAAAACTGAATAGCCCTATATCTAATAGAGTAAATAATTTGAAATAAAATTCACGGCCCTAGAAAAAAATTGATGACCTTATGGTTTAAATGAAGAATTCTACCAAACATTTAGGAGGAAATAACACCAAGCTTATAAAACTTTTTTACAAAATAGAGAAGAAAATATATTTCCTGACTAGTATGGAACCACAATAACCTTAATTACAAATTCAATAAAATATTATAAAACAAAATCAAAAGGGAGAGAGGATAAAATTACAGATAAAATCATTCATGATTATATACAAAAATCCTCAAGAAAATATTATTAAACCAAACCCAACCATATATGAAATAGATGAGATGTATCATAATCAATGGCATGTGTATCAGGAATGCAAAGTTGATTTCACAGTCTAAACTTAATCAATGTATTTCATCACATTAACAGAATAAAGATGGAAGTCAAATGATAATAAATGCAGAAAAAGTATTTAACAAAATTCAATGCATGTTTATGATAAAATTCTTAGTAAACTAGAAATAAAATAGATTTTTCTCAATTTGATAAAGGTCATCATCAAAAACTTAAGGTTAACATCAAACTTAAAGGCAAAACACTGACTACTTTCTCCCTAATGGTACAAGATTGCCTGTTCTCACACTCTATCTTAATCTTGTAGTTCATCAAAGTTCTAGTCAGTGAAATAAGGCAGGAAAATATAACAAAAGGCATACAGGTTAGACAGGTAGTAAAAAGAAAACTGTTCTTATTCCCAGATTATATGATAGTTATGTAGAAAACCCTAAGAAATACATGGGTGGCAGTGAAGAGGGGAGACAGAGCTACTATAATTAATGTGCAAATTTAACTCATTTGTTAGATACACGATTAAGATACAAAAATCAGTTTTATTTCTTTATATTAGTCCAAAAAATGAAATTTTTTAAAATATCATTTATAAAGGCATCCCTAAAAAACAAATATCTAGAAATAGTCTACCAAAAGATGTATATCATGTCCATTTTGAAAAACATAAAACATCACTAAGAAACTTTTAAAAGATCGAAATAAATGGAGAGAGAGATCATGTTCTTGATTTGAAGACTATATTGCTAAATATTCATTCTCCCCCATTGATCTATGGATCTCATAAAAGTAACAAAGTACCAGCAATATTTTTTGAATAAATTACCAAAGTGATTCTGAGATTTACATGGAAATGTAAATGAGATCCAAAACACCTTGAGAAGAAAAATGAAGTTAAAAGAATTTTCACCATCTGAACTCAAATATTACCCAAAAGCTAAAGTAATCAAGACAGTTTTTATTGGAATAAGGACAGGTTAATAGACCTAATGTAAACATGCATTGATTTTCAACAAAGGCAAAATATTCTTTGAAGAAATCAAAGTCTTTTTAACAAAATATACTGGAAATCCTAGACAATCGTCTGAAGAAAAAAAAAAAAAAAGACCTTTGACTCCTATCGGATACCATACCCAAAAATCAATTCAAAATGTATTATAGACTCAAACATAAAAGCTAGAAACCTAAGCCTTCCAGAAGAAAGCAGAGGAAAGTAGCTTTGCAACCTTAGAATACGCAAACATTTCTTAGATTCCTGGAGGACATCTTAAGCCAACCACACACCTTGGTTTTTACCCAAGAATGAAAATATAAGCCAACAAAAAGAATGTTTAGAGAAGCTATTTTCATAGTAGCCAAAACCTGGAAACAACCTAGATCTTTATCAACAAAATCGATAAACAAATTGAAGCATAGTCATACAATGGAATGCTACTCAGCAGTAAAAAGGTAATAATTACAGATTCATACAACAATATGTTGAGGAAAAGAAGCCGTCTATATAAACTGACAAACAGGTAAAACTCACCTATGTGAATGAAATCCTAAAGCGGTTGCCTCTGGAAGAGAGAGTGACTGGGAGGGAGGATAAAGGAATTTGCTAGTGTGGTGGAAATGTTCTATTATCTCATTTTGGGTGGTGAGAAAATGGGAGAATAGTCCCCCCTTATCTAAGTCTGCGTTTTCTGCAGTTTCAGTTGCCTACAGTCAACTGCAGTCTGAAAATATTAAGTGGAAAATTCCAGAAATAATTCATAAATTTTAAATCCCACACTGTTCTGAGTAGTGTGATGAAATCTTGTGCTACCCCATTACATTTAGCCTGGCACATGAATCAGCCCTTTGTCTAGCGTATCCACTCTGTAGAAGCTACCCATCTGTTAATTAATCTCTTAGTAGCCATCTTGCTTACCATATAAACTCATGTTGTTACCATGCTTCTGTTTCAGTAACCAGAAACTTTTTTTTTTTTTTTTTTTTTTTTTTTTTTTTTTTTTTTTGCTTAATAATGGCCCTAAAGTGGAAGAGTAGTGATGCTGGCACATAGTTATAATTGGTCTATGTTATTATTCGTTATAGTTGTCTCTTACTGTGCCTAATTTGCAAATTAAGCTTTCTCATTAGTATGTATGTATAATTAAAAACCTAGTATGCAAGGTATGGCATTATCCCTGGTTTCAAAATCTACTAGGGGTTTTGGAAGTATCTGCTGTGAATAAGGGAGACTACTGCATAGAACTGTCAAAATACATAGAATTGAGTATTTGAGATATGTCCATTTTATTTTGCATAAAACATACTTCATTTTTATTGAATGTAAAAATTATGGATTCACTTACCTGAGGCACTAAATAATGCTATAACATACTGGCAATTGTCTTTGCAAACATTTCTTAACAAATCCTAAACTGAGTTAAGATTTCTTAACAAATCCTAAAATGAATTATATTTTGAATATAATCAAACGACTACATTTTACTCTTATTTGTGGAAAACAGTAGATAAAAAAATAAGTTATTTTACCATGACAAGGAAATAATCAGCTAGATATAAATAAGTTATTTCACAGAACAAGTTGTCTTATTCCTTCCAAATAAATATCATTTTTTAAAGGCGAATCTGTTATAGATTAAAAGAAACTTAAAAGAAATATCAACCCAATAAAACGTACGTGCTTGGGCCTTGTTTGGATCTCTTTTGAACAAATCAATTATTTTAAAAGATATTTGTTAAACAATTGAAGAAATTTGAGCACAGACTAGGTATTAGATGATGATAAAGTTACTAACTTTCTTAGATGTGATAATGTGATACTGCGGCTACACTTTAAAAAATCCCTCATCTGTTAGCAATATGTAGTGAAGTACTTAACGTGAAAGAATATGTGGCATTTCTCTTAAAAGATCCTGGCATAAATAAAAATGTAGAGGAGGATGATAAATGAGACAATATTAGTAAAAACGGGACAATTACTGAAGACAATTTGTGATGGGAACAAATGGATTAATTCGACTATTATTTTATTCTGTGTGTCCTGGAAATGTACAATAATAAAAAATTTAATGTATTATCATAAATGAAAAGCAGATCACTCTCTGTTTTTCGTTTTAAACATATCCATTTTTATTTTGGATTCAGGGGGTACATACACAAATTTGTTACAAGGATATATTGCATGAGATTTGAGCTTCTTTTGATCTCA
Organism: Rhinopithecus bieti; assembly: GCF_001698545.2. Taxonomy (NCBI): domain Eukaryota; kingdom Metazoa; phylum Chordata; class Mammalia; order Primates; family Cercopithecidae; genus Rhinopithecus; species Rhinopithecus bieti. The sequence continues at coordinate 536,690 of NW_016808909.1, read as the reverse complement.
TCACCCAGATAGTGAATATAGCACCCAATAGAAAGCCTTTGGCCTTCTGCTTCCCTCCTTTTGGAGTCCTCAGTGTCTATTGTTCCCATCTTTACATCTATATGTACCCAAGATTTAGTTTCCACTCATAAGTAAGAACACGCATTCTTTGCTTTTCTGTTCCTGCATTAATTTGCTTAGGATGGTGGCCTCTAGCAGCATCCATGTTGCTGCAAAAGACATGATGTCATTCTTTGTATGGCTGCATAGTATTCCATGCTGCATATGTACCACATTTTCTTCTTTTTCTTTTTTTTTAAACTTTAAGTTCTGGGATACATGTGCATAATGTGCAGGTTTGTTACATAGGCATACATGTGCCTTGGTAGTTTGCTGCACCTATCAACCCGTCATCTAGGTTTTAAGCTCTGCATGCATTAGATAGTTGTCCTAATGCTCTCCCTCCCCTTGATCCCCCACCACCCGACAGGCCCTAGTGTGTGATTTTCCCCTCCCTTTGTCCATGTGTTCTCATTGTTCAGCTCTCACTTATGAGTGAGAACATGTGGTGTTTGGTTTTCTGTTCTTGTGTTAGTATCCTAAGAAAGATGGTTTCCAGTTTCATCCATGTTCCTGCAAAGGACATGAACTCATTATTTTTTATGGCTGCATAGTATTCCATGGTGTCTATGTGCCACATTTTCTTTATCCAGTTTATCACTGATGGGCATTTGGGTTGGTTCCAAGTCTTTGCTATCGTAAATAGTGTTCAAGAAACATGACTGTGCATGTGTCTTTATAGTAGAATGATTTATAATCCTTTGGGGATATACCCAGTAATGGGATTGCTGGATCAAATGGTATTTCTGGTTGTAGATCCTTGAGGAATTGCCACACTGTCTTTGGCAATGGTTAAACTAAAGTACACTCCCACCAACAGTGTAAAAGCATTCCTGTTTCTCCACATCCTCTCCAGCATCTGTTGTTTCCTGAGTTCTTAATGATCACCATTCTAACTAGTGTGAGATGGTATCTCATTGTGTGTACCACATTTTCTTTATCCAGCCCACCATAAGGGGGCATCTGGGTTGATTCCATGACTTTGCTATTGCGAATAGGAGTGCAATGAACATGCAAGTGCATGTGGGGTGTTTTTTGTTTTGTTTTGTTTTGTTTTGTTTTGTTTGGTAGAATGATTTATTTTCCTTTGGGTGTATACCCAGTAATAGGATTGCTGGGTCAAAAGGCAGTTCTATCTTTAGTTCTCTTTCTGGAAAAGTGTCTATTCATGTCCTTTGCTCACTTTTTATTGGGGTTGTTTTTTTCTTGTTGATTTGTTAAGTCCTTTACAGATTCTGGATATTAGTCTTTTGTCAGATGTACAGTTTATGAATACTTTTTCACAATTCTGTAGGTTGTCTGTTTATTCTGTTAATAGTTTATTTTGCTGTGCAGAAGCTCTTTAATGTAATTAGGTCCCGCTTGTCAATTTTTGTTTTTGTTGCAATTGCTTTTGTGGACTTGGTCATAAATTCTTAGCTAAGACTAATATCCAGAAGATTATTTCCTAGGTTTTCTTACATTTTCATAGTCTGATGTCTTACATTTATGTCTTTGATCCATCTTGTGTTAAATTTTGTATGTGGTGATAGGTAGGGGTCTAGTTTCATTCTTCTGCATATGGTTAGTCAGTTTTCCCAGCATCATTCATTGAATAGAGAGTCCTTTCCTTATTGTTTATTTTTGTTGACTTTACCAAAGATCAGTTGCTAGTAGGTGTGCTGCTTTATTTCTGGATTCTCTATTCTGTTCCATTGGCCTGTGTGTCTACTTTTGTACCAGGATCATGTTGTTTTGATTACTGTAGCCTTGCAATATATTTTAAAGTTGGGTAATGTGATGCCTCTGGCTTTTTCTTTTTGGCTTTGGATTGCCTTGGTTATCTGAGCTCCTTTCTGGTTCCATGTGAATATTTGAATAGTTTTTTCTAATTCTGTGATAAATGGCATTGATAACTTGATAGAACTAGCATTGAATCTGTAGATTGCATTGGGAAGTGTGGACATTTTAATGATACTGATTCTTTCAATCCATGAGCATGGGATGCTTTCCCATTTGATTGTATCATCTTTGATTTCCTTTTGCAGTGTTTTGTAGTTGTCCTCATAGAGATCTTTTGCCTCCTTCGTTAAATGTATTCCTACGTATTTTTGTGTGTATGGCTATTGTAAATGAGATTGTGTTCTTGGTTTGGCTTTCAGCTTGAACTTGATTGGTGTATAGAAATGCTACTGATTTTTGTACATTGGTTTGTATCCTGATATCAGGATACTGATTTTGTTTCCTGAAACTTTACTGAAGTCATTTGTCACTGTAGGAGCCTTTTGGTGGAGTCTATAGGGTTTCCTAGGTATAGAGTCATATCATCAGTAAAGAGAGATAATTTGACTTCTTCTTTTCCTATTTAGATGCCTTTCATTTATTTCTCTTGCTTTCTTGCTCTGGCTAGGCTACCAGTACCATGCTGAACAGGAGTGGTGAGAGTATACACCTTTATCTTGTTCCAGTTCTCAATGGAAATGCTTCCTGCTTTTGTTTGTTCAGTAGGATATTGGCTGTGGGTTTGTCATAGATGGCTCTTATTATTTTGAGGCACTAGGCACTTCAGTGCCTAGTTTGTTGAGGATTTTTATCATGAAGGGATGTTGCATTTTATGGAAAGCTTTCTCTGCATCTCTTGAGATGATTTCTTTTATTTTTAATTCTGTTCATATGGTGAATTACATTTATTGATTTGTGTATGTTGAACTGACCTTGAATCCCAGGAATAAAGCACAGTTGATCATGGTGAATTAACTTAAAAGTAGGTCACTCTTATCTTCCAGTGAAAAGTATTGCTGGCTATTGCTCAAGCTCTTGTTATTCAGAAGCTTCCACATTACATATAAGTCATTCATTATTTTATGTTGCACTGAACTTTTTAAGTCATAAAATAATGAACACTAATTAAATAAAGCAGATATAATTAAGAAAATCAACTTTTTATTCCTGTTTATAGCACACAAATAACTTCATATGACTATATACATACATGTGAATATTGTATGTTTGTATATATACACATAGATATGAATGTATGTGTGTGTATATATATATTACATACACACAAAGAGGGAGATATTTTTATGAATGAAATACCATTCCTTGTCTTCCCCCAAAACTAAAACAATAAACCCAATATCTATGAAGCCCTATAAGCTGGACTTTTTTCCCAGAAAGTTTCATGATTTTTCAGATATATAAAGGGAATAAAATAGATTTTTACTAACACCAAGTTCTGAGCTCTAGTGTGCATATTTAAACTTATTGTTGAGCATGCACAGAGCTAAAAGTGGAGGTGGACTGTCTTTCCCATTATAATGACAATCTGCATTTGACACATCGATAATGTCTTAACCTTTTACTCCCCAAAGTAAAGACTCCCACTCTCTTCAGATCTTGTATTATTACCTCAAAAGGCCTCTTTTCCACATCTTTTTTTTTTTTTACTTTTTTTATAATATCCTGAAGTTTTTTATATAAAAATATTTGATGGCTAATAGTTTCTTTGACAATGTTAGTCCCATGTTGATTATGTGCTTCTATGTTTAGTGTTAATTATAGTACAGTGATTTCCTTCATATGAGTATACTTTTAGACACAAGAAGTCAATCACTGGTAGTGGCCCCAGTAATTGGGCATAAATCTCTGGATCAACTTTTTGAACTGATTTGGGGTTATAATGAATTGGGGTCCAAGAAATATACAAATAAATGCCAATTGAAATTATATTGATGGAAACATGATGCTCATTCTAGTCCTGGCTCTGCTTCTAACATGTTGTGTGACCTTTTTTCTTTTTTTGCAAAGTGAAAGTAAGTTTATTAACAGAGTAAAGGAATAAAAGAATGGCTATGCCATAGACAGAGAAATCTGGAGGGCTGCTGGTTGCCCATTTTTATGGTTATTTTTTGATGAGATGCTAAACAAGGTGTGCATTATTCATGCCTCCCCTTTTAAGACCATATAGGGTAACTTCCTGACATTGCTGTGGCATTAGTAGACTGTCATAGTGCTGATCAGAGTGTATTAGTGATGACAACCAGAGGTCATTCTTGTGGCCATCTTGGTTTTGGTGGGTTTTGGCCATGTCCTTTACTGCAACCTGTTATTATTATTTTTTTAATTATACTTTAAGTTCTGGGATACATGTGCAGAACGTGCAGGTTTGTTACATTGTTATAGCGGGTGCCATGGTGGTTTGCTGAACCCATCAACCCGTCATCTACATTAGGTATTTCTTCTAATGCTATCCCTCCCCTAGCCCCCCCTCACCCCCTGACAGGCCCCAGTGTGTGATGTTCCCCTCCCTGTGTCCATGTGTTCTCATTGTTCAACTCCCACTTATGAATAAGAACATGTGGTGTTTGGTTTTCTGTTCTTCTGTTAGTTTGCTGAGAATGATGGTTTCCAGCATCATCTGTGTCCCTGCAAAGGAAATGAACTCATCCTTTTTTATGGCTGCATAGGATTCCATGGTGTATATGTGCCACATTTGCTTTATCCAGTCTAACATTGATGGGCATTTGGGTTGGTTCCAAGTCTTTGCTATTGTAAATAGTGTTGCAATAAACAGTACATGCTATTGTGAACAGTGCCACAGTAAACATACATGTGCATATGTCTTTATAGTAGAATGATTTATCCTTTGGGTATATACCCAGTAATGGGATTGCTGGGTCAAATGGTATTCCTAGTTCTAGATCCTTAAGGAATCACCACACCGTCTTCCACAATGGTTAAATTAATTCACACTCCCGCCAACAGTGTAAAAGTGTTCCTATTTCTCCACATCCTCTCCAGCATCTGTTGTTTCCTGACTTTTTAATGATTGCTATTCTAACTGGCATGAGATGGAATCTCATTGTGGTTTTGATTTGCATTTTTCTAATAACCAGTTATATGATCTTTGACAAACCATTTATTCTCTCCAGATTTTTTTTTTTTTTTTTTTTTTTTTTTTTTTTTTTGAGATGGAGTCTTGCTCTGTCACCCAAGCTGGAGTGCAGTGTCACGATCTCGGCTCACTGCAACCTCTGTCTCCCAGTTTCAAACTACTTGCTTGAGGCAGTTCTTCTCCTGCCTCAGCCTCCTGAGTAGCTGGGATTACAGACGCGCACCACCACGCCCAGCTAATTTTTGTATTTTTAATAGAGACAGGGTTTCACCATATTGATCAGGCTGGTCTCGAACTCCTGACCTCATGATCTGCCTGCCTCAGCCTCCCAAAGTGCTGGGATTACAGGTGTGAGCCACCAAGCCTGGCCTGTCTCCAGACTTTAGTAGCCTCAGAGTGGAGCTCAGACAAGACTCAGATGAAGTTGCTGTGAATACACTCAGAAACAAGGCCAGCTTCCTCAAGGCCAGAAGCATGGTTTGTTGGTGTCTTACAGACTCACAGACACGCAGGCATGTGCACACACACACACACACACACACACAACAGCCTAATGTCATTGAAAGCTCAATTTATTCTGCATGCACTCCACAAAATCTTTCCTGATCCCACATTTTTCACCTACCCACATCCCTTCTCTTCACTCCCAGGGGATTTGATCTGTACCTCTTTTAGTATACCTATTACCTTTGACCTAAATTTCTGCCTTTAGAAAGATTTTGAGTCATTGTGCAAAAATCCCTGTGCTTTGGAGCCAAAAAAAAAAAAAAAAAGAAAAGTAAAGAAACTCCTTTTTTCAACCGAAGTCAAGGACCCAAAGCCTCTGGACCTATTTCCTCATCTATTATAATGTATTATAATAACTCTACCATGTAGACTTATTATGAGGGTTAAATGAGATTCCCTGTGACCTTAGTTGTGTTCAGCAGATAAAAGAATCTCCACAATTGTTAGTAGTTTGTATTATTTATAATTATTTTCATACATCCCTGATTCCTACACTCCCTTGTAAGTTCTTCAAGCGTAAAAGTTGTGCCTGATTAGTTCTTCCCACATAGTTAGTTCTTAAGAATTGTTTAGGAAGGAAGGCGGGAAGAAAGGAAGAAAGGAAAGAAAGACATTATACATGGATAAGAATCATTAAGTAGCATCTCAAACAAAATGTGTTTACATAACCCAGAAATCAGGACAAGAAATCATATTGGATGATTAGATTCTCTTTGCAGGGACTGCCACTCAGCAAACATTCCAGAAGAAGGACTCGTGTTTTAGAAGTAATTTTAAATATGCAAGTTGTGTTTATTAGGAAAAGTAGTAGTTTCTCATAGCTTTACTACATTTCATTTTCCACACTGTCCAATCAATAATTTAGTGTTGAACAGGACAAATTCCAACTGTTAATCTGAATGTTTCACTCTTCAGCAGTGCTGCAAACATTGTTGGAGGATTTCTGAGCACCGAGGAAGTAGAGAATAAACCAAAAATGAAAGAGCAAGTAGAGAAGCAGGAAGCAGAGAGATTCTAAGGAAATGCCAGGCCAGAGGTCTGGGTGACTTTGGAGGATAAGAAGCTTAAATCTACCTGGATGTCAATAAAATACGCTTGTTTCAGTTCTCCTAGAAAACTGGTATCTAATTCTGCATTCACGACAGCATTTGCCTGACTGGCCGACTATAGTTATGCCTACAAGTAGAACAGGAAAACAGAATAAATCCTATCTCAAAGAAAACATACAAACATTTTATTTCTTTCCAGACTTCCAAAATGCAGTACGGATGAGAAATTTCCAAGTGTTCAGAGCAAAAAAATTATCTGAAATGGCAAATGCTACAATCTCAGATGTGTAAAGGTAGATATGGTCTGCTCGACTCTCTGGATCAAATTGAATTCAATATTCCAAGTCTAGTTCACATCCAAGAACATAAATTATCATTACCACAGAAAATAAACATGAGAAATGATCCAGATGTATAAACAGTGATATATAAATTAAGTTAAAAAAAAGAGAAGACACATTAGGATATAATCATGTCAAGATGGTCTGGCCAGGTAGAGTGGCTCACACCTGTAATCTCAGCACTTTGAGAGGTCGAGGCAGGTGGATCACGAGGTCAGGAGTTCCAGACCAGCCTGGCCAACATGGTGAAACCGCGTCCTTACTAAAGATACAAAAATTAGCTGGGCATGGTGGCATGCACCTGTAATCCCAGCTACTCAGGAGGCTAAAGCAGGAGAATCACTTTTGAACCCTGGAGGTGGAGGTTACAGTGAGCAGAGATGGCCTATTACACTCCAGCCTGGGCGAGAGGGCGAGACTCCATCTCAAAAAATAAAAATAAAAAAGAAAGATGGTCTAAGTTGGCATTGCTGGTCTTGTAGTGATCCATATATCCACATTTTTGTGATGTGATTACAAAAGTAAAACTTTTATTCCAAGTAGTAGTCTTACAAATATTTAATTTTCAAATTTCCCCAGGAAATCATTTTCCCTATCACTCACTATCATAAATGATCCTTTCTCGATGTGTTTAAAAGAGACTTTGAAGCCTGACTTTATCTAATTTCATGGAAGTTTGTGACTTAAATCTTGACAGACAGATCCCAAATAATGAGGCCATCTTTAAAAACCTCAGCCTTCTAAAGCAATGGGCTCTAAGAAGATATAGGAACCTAGGTGCCATTACTAGAAACTGATATTTATCATATGGTCTAGCTTTCTTCAATTTGCACACACCGCACTGATTGTAGAACAAAATTATAATGAAATATATTTGCATGTATAACCCAAGGCAACTGCAGGTAGCCTAGAATTTCTGGGCCATATCCAATTCAATATAATTTTATTCCTTTTAACAAATTAAATGTCACTTAATTTGTATACCTTTGTAAAATTTTTTGTATCATAAATTCATAATTTAGGAAAAATTTATCTGCAACGTTGAGTCCTGTTTTTTTATTTAGCAAAATGCCTTTACCATTCATAAGACATATTCCAAGCCTAAATCCCTTTAAACTCAAGCTGCTGTCCGAGAAAGTAACCTTCAGAAGACAACAACCCCTTGTGACCTACTCCCGGTCAGGCATAGTCTGGGGCTAGCATGGAATAACACAAGTCGTTGACCATTTACTAGGTTTCCATTTCATGCTGGCATACACCATGCTCAATTCTGAGCAAATTATACTTACTAAAGCCTTCCACATTAGTTCTTTAGGCTTCAAAAGGACAGCTTTGTGTGTGTGTCAAACTCTCCAATGAATAAGAGGACTGAGAGCTACCTCTAACTTGTCATTGGCAATTTCCATTGAATAAAGATCCCCTCAGGAATCCAGGAAGGTGCAATATTTATCAGGCTCCTCCAGGATAGCACCAGAAATCAACAAGAAAGGCTCCATTTTAGGAAAATTTTCTTGAATGATTTAATGGATGATTTTTCTCTTTTCCATTTTTTTCACATTCTACAACTCCTGAAAAGGTCCTCTAATTTTCTTTTCAATCATATTGTTTTTCTCTTTGCCTTTTACATCTATTTTATTGGAGATTTCGTCACCTCATCTTCTAAGATTTTTTTTTTCATTTCTGTTACCAGTTTTTTACTTTGCAATAACTCGTTTTCTCTCTGATGTTCCTTTTTTTTTTTTTAAAAAACTTTTTTTTTCTTTTTTTTTTTTTTTTTTTTTTTTTTTTTTTTTTTTTTTGAGACGGAGTCTTGCTCTGTCGCCCAGGCTGGAGTGCAGTGGCCGGATCTCAGCTCACTGCAAGCTCCGCCTCCCGGGTTTACGCCATTCTCCTGCCTCATCCTCCGGAGTAGCTGGGACTACAGGGGCCTGCCACCTCGCCCGGCTAGTTTTTTGTATTTTTTTGGTAGAGACGGGGTTTCACCGTGTTAGCCAGGATGGTCTCGATCTCCTGACCTCGTGATCCGCCCGTCTCGGCAGTAACCTATTATTTACTCCAAGGATGCACGATGTTATCTTTTGGAGGATACCAATGATCGTTTTGTGAAGTTTTCTTCTCCCAGCCTAAGTTCTCTTTTCCCCAGGTTGCATTTTTTAGTGTGTTCTTTTGTGTCTCCAGCTTTCACATTGAAGGCTTTCCTCGAATGTCCATGATTCTTGATTTCCCACTGGTATCCAAGAGTGGAGCTCTATAAACTGATTTGAAGAATGGGTTTGTAAAAGTGAAACAGTGAGTTTCACTATGTAATGATCTGGTTTAGTTTTTTTTTTTTTTTTTTTTTTTTTTT
>NW_016808909.1:511259-523268 GCF_001698545.2 Rhinopithecus bieti | reverse complement strand
TTTTTTTTTTTTTTTTTTTTTTTTTTTTTATCAGAGTAACGCTGAGGTCCGTATCTTTAGTTCTCCCCTCCTATGCTATTGTGAATTCCAGAGAAGAAGCCTACAGGCCCCTGCCAGGAAGGTACAGTTGTAGCTGCAAAGGTGCTGGAAACCAGGTAGAAGTCAAGCATTAGGAATGAAAACCTTGTGGTCTTTCATTCAGGTGGAAATACTTGTGTTTTTTCAGAGAGCACCTACCTCCAGACTCAACTTGAAACACACTTGCTTTAAGCAAATATATAACATTTGTAAAGGAATTTTGCTTGCTTATTTCATTTTGCTCTAATCACAAAAAAACATTTTTCTAATATCCATTTATCCACTCACAAATGCAAATCAGTTATGCTGATTTTATTAACAGTACTTCGAAAAATTAAGCAAGCTGAATTTGCAGAAGTGCTAGCTGTTGTTTTTTGTTTTGTTTCACGTTTTTAATCACATCCTCCATGAGAATGCATAATTATGTCTTGGTTCTAATTTATGATAAATACAACTAATTCAAATATTTAAAAATAATTAATGACAGCCTCAAAAAGAGCAAGATTAATGAAATCTCCAAAACAGTTAAATAAACTTTAATATATCATCTTATTTGGCTTGACCAAATCTAAGATGTGAGTCTTTACTTATATACTCAAGAACTAAGAAGAAGAAGAAAGAAGGGAAAAATTACTGTTTTCAAAAAAAAAGAAATAAAAGTGATATGAAATTTCAGTTGTTATTTAATGCAGGGACTCGATGTATTGTTAGAAGAGTCATTCATTTACTAAGCCTTCCTCACAGAGCATAAAAGCCATGGAATGAAGAAATGGGTAGTTCTGATGCCTATAAGGTTGTCTTTCGACACTTGGAGGTTAATATTTTTCTCACACATGTATTTAAGTTAATGTGCAAATAGATGCTGAGCACCATAGAAGTGAATACGATTTCAGCTCAAATTTCTAACAAAGTTCTGGGGGATCACTGTGGATTATCATGAGAGTATAAAATCTCTGATTGCTGCAGACTCAAGAAGAGTCCACAACCACTTACAGGTTCTTTTCCACTGGCATCCGCTGGGCACTGAAGAGAGTATGAGCAGGGCAGGAGACCACGGAAATCCTCTCTCAGTAGTATCTACCCAGGGAAGGAAACAACCACTGCAATGGGAAAATCCCAGAGTTCTACCATGCTCTTCTCTTGTATGGATTAAAACTGGAAGTCAGTGGGCAAAGGGCAGCAGACCTGTTGTTCCCAGAGAACAGGTGAAGACCCACTGATTCTGGATAAAGGGTAAAAGAAAAAGATTCTATGCCCTTGGAGAAGAGATAGAAACCCATCTTGGGCCCAAACTGTTGATGGTCTCCTAGAGCTGGTGGGGGCCAGGAGGTAGCATAAAACTCTTCCCCACACAAAACCCAAGTCAGAATTCAGCTACTACATGGAGGAGTAGCAGGATCACTGAGAGAGCCAACTATTGAGGCCCAAGGATGCAGGGCATGCCTAAAACTGAGTCTGGGCTAGGAGACAGAGAATCACTTCTGCCACCACCTCTAGGCTAGGAAGCACTGAGTAACGAGAAATGACAGTCTTCTGTTGCAAAAGGAGCAAGAGTATGGAGACAAAAACTCCCTCTTGAGCACAAGCTCAGAGAAAAACAAAAGTAGAAGATGAAGAAAGAGGACTATAAAAATCTTCCAGTAACCCAGCTCATATTATATATACAAGACAACGTTAGAGAAATTTGCAATTGATTGTATACAGAAGATACAGGAACAACAGCAAAACACAAACGCAGCTCAAATCCTGAGTACATTGATGCCAACTCCAACATTAATAATTAGCAGAAGTGGCTTGCTCATTTCTAGGCATAAATGCTGTTGACTTAGTCTTCACTGTTCTACACATAAAGTCAGCGTTCAAAAGAAGATATCCTATCAAGAGACTAAGCAATCAATAGAACCAGACCCAAAGATAAACCATATGTTGAAAATATCAGGTAATAAAAAAAAATCCTTAACGTGTTAACGGCTCTATTTTAAAAAGTACACAAAGTTTTTAAGAGAAGGGCAATTTCACCCAGTATATGGAAAAGTCTAATGGAATTGCCAGAAATAAAAAAGCATGGAAACAAGATGAAGTATGTCTTTGACAGGCTCATAAGTAGACTGAACACAGCTAAAGAGAGAAATGTAAAAGAAATGTGATTATACGAAACCTATATATAAGTGCATCTGGAAACAATCTGTCTTAGTCTATTCAGGATGTTATAACATAGTGGCATAAACTGGGTGACTTATAAACAACAGACATTTAGTTCTCTTAGCTCTTGAGTCTGGAAAAATCAAGACCAAGCCACTAGCAGATTTGATGTTGGGTAAGGGCTCACTCTCTGATTTATAGATGGCCATCTCTGTCTTGTGTCCTCTGTGGTAGAAGGGCCAAGGAAGACTTCTGGGGTCTTTGTTAAGAAGGCATAAATCCACTCTCAGTAGCATCTACCTGGGGAACGAAACAACCACTGCAGTGGAAAAATGCTATAGCTTCACAGATGAGGGCTTCATTTTCATGACCTAACCCCCTCCCATTGGCCCATCTTTTAATACCATCACATTGAGGGTTAGGTCTCAGCATACGGATTGGGTGGTGTGAGGGGAGACACCAGCATTTAGCCTATAGCACAATCTGAATACCCTTCAATTAGTGAATGGTTAACTGTGGAACATCCATACAATGGAACACTACTTAGAAGTAGAAATAAACAAAATATAAAATGAAATGAATGAATCAAAAATATTTTACTGATCTACCCAAAGCAAAAGAAATTGTTTTCCCAACATTTTGAGAGGCTGAGCCACGAGGATCATTTGAGGCCAAACATTCAAGACCAGCCTGAGAAACATAGTGAGATCTTGTTCCTGCAATTTTTTTGTAAAGACACCTGCACTTGTATGTTTGTCTCAGCACTGTTCACAATAGCAAAGTCATGGAATCAACCTAAGTGCCATCAATAGATAATTGGATATATACACCATGGAATACTACATAGCCTTTATATAAAGGAATGATTCATGTATTTTGCAGCAAAATGGATGGAATTGGAGGCCATTATCCTATGTGAAATAACTCAGAAACAGAAAATCAAATGCTGCATGTTCTTATTTGAAGTTTGAGCTAAACAATGGATACACATAGACATACAGAGGGAAATAATAGACTCTGTAGGCTCCAAAAAGAGGGAGGGTGTGGGAGGGGTGAGGGTTGAAAAGTTTCTTATTGGGTACAATGTTCACTATTTGGGTGATGAGTATACTAGAAACCCAAACCTCACCATTATGCAATATATCCAGGCAACAAACCTGCACTTGTATCCCCTGAATCTATTATACACACAAGCACACACACACACACGCACACACACACTCACTCTCTCTCTTTACTGAGCAAAAGAAGTTAAACACAATAGAACATATACTACTTCATTTGCATAAAGTTCTAGAACAAGCAAAGCTAATCTATAGAAACAGAGAACAGATTGGTGGTTGCCTAGGGCTGGGGGTATGTGGTTTTTGTGATTGATTCTGTTTATGAATGTCTGGGAATGAACACAAAAGAAGTTTTGAGGGTGATAGAATTATTCTATAACTTGATTGTAATCACAATTACATGGGTATAGACGTTTGTCAAAATTCATCAGCCTATATACATTGGTGAAATCAGTGGATTTTATTTGTGTATAAATTATTAAATATCTGTATTTTAATTTTTTATTATACTTTAAGTTCTGGGGTACATGTGCAGAATGTGCAGGTTTGTTACATAGGTGTACACATGCCATGGTGGTTTGCTGCGCCCATCAACCCATCACCTACATTAGGCATTTCTCCTAATGTTATCCCTCCCCTAGCTCCCCACCCCCCAACGGTTCCCTGTGCGTGATGGTCCCCTCCCTATGTCCGTGTGTTCTCATTGTTCAGCTCCCACTTATGAGTGAGAACATGTGGCATTTGGTTTTCTGTTCTTATGACAGTTTGCTGAGAATGATGGTTTCCAGTTTCACCCACGTGCCTGCAAAGGACATGGACTCATCCTTTTTTGTGACTGCGTATTATTCCATGGTGCATATGTGCCACATTTTCTTCATCCAGTCTATTAATAGACATTTGGATTGATTCCAAGTCTTGCTATTGTGAATAGTGCCGCCATAAACATACATGTGCATGTATCTTTATAGTAGAATGATTTATAATCCTTTGAGTATATATCCAGTAGTGGGATTGCTAGGTCAAATGGTATTTCTAGTTCTAGATCCTGATGAATTGCCACACTGTTTTCCACAATGGTTGAACTAATTTACACTCCCACCAACAGTGTAAAAGTGTTCCTATTTCTCCACATCCTCTCCAGTATCTGTTGTTTCCTGACTTTTAATGATCACCATTCTAACTGGTGTGAGATGGTATCTCATTGTGGTTTCGATTTGCATTTCTCTAATGACCAGTGTTGATGAGCATTTTTTCATATGTCTGTTGGCTGCATCCCTGATGAACATCGATACAAAAATCCTCAATAAAATACTGGCAAACCAAATCCAGCAGCACATCAAAAAGCTTATCCACCACCATCAAGTCAGCTTCATACCTGGGATGCAAAGTTGGCTCAACATATGCAAATCAATAAATATAATCCATCACATAAACAGAATCAATCACAAAAACCACATGATTATCTCAATGGATGCAGAAAAGGCCTTCAACAAAATTCAACACCGCTTCATGCTAAAAACTCTCAGTAAAATAGATGGAACATATCTCAAAATAGTAAGAGCTATTTATGACAAACCCACAGCCAATATCATACTGAATGGGCAAAAACTGGAAGCATTCCCTTTGAAAACCAGCACAAGACAAGGATGCTCTCTCTCACCACTCCTATTCAACATAGTATTGGAAGTTCTGGCCAGGGCAACCAGGCAAGAGAAAGAAATATAGGGTATTCAAATAGGAAGAGGGGAAGTCAAATTGTTTCTGTTTGCAGATGACATGATTGTGTATTGAGAAAACCCCATCAGCTCACCCCAAAATCTCCTTATGCTGATAAGCAACTTCAGCAAAGTCTCAGGATACAAAATCATTGTTCAAAAATCAGAATCATTCCTACACGCCAATAACAGACAGAGAGCCAAATCCTGAGTGAATTCCCATTCGCAATTGCTACTAGGAGAATAAAATACCTAGGAATACAACCTACAAGGGATGTGAAGGACCTCTTCAAGGATAACTACAAACTACTGCTCAAGGAAATAAGAGAGGACACAAACAAATGGAAAAACATTCCATGCTCATGGATAGAAAGATTCAATATCATGAAAATGGCATTACTGCCCAACGTAATTTATAGATTCAATGCTATCCCCATCAAGCTACCACTGACTGTCTTCACAGAATTGGGAAAAAATACCTTAAACTTCATATGGAACCAAAAAAGAGCCCACATAGCCAAGACAATCCTGGGCAAGAAGAACAAAGCTGGAAGCATCATGCTACCTGACTTCAAACTATACTACAGGGCTACAGTAACCAAAACAGCATGGTACTGGTACCAAAACAGATGTATAGACCACAAAGGAACAGAACAGAGGCCTCAGAAATAAAACCCCACATCTAAAACCATCTGATCTTTGACAAACCTGGCACAACCAAGCAAGGGGAAAAGATTCCCTATTAAATAAGTGTTACCAGGAAAACTGGCTAGCCATATGCAGAAAACTGAAACTGGACCCTTCCTTACACCTTGTACAAAAATCAACTCAAGATGGATCAAAGACTAAAACATAAGACTTGGACCATAAAAATCCTAGAAGAAAACCTCGGCAATACCATTCAGAACGTAGGCATGGGCAAAGACTTCATGTATAAAACACCAAAAGCAATGGCAACAAAAGCCAAAATTGACAAATGGGATCTAATTAAACTATAGAGCTTCTGCACAGCAAAAGAAACTATCATCAGAGTGAACAGGCAACCTACAGAATGGGAGAAAATATTTGCAATCTATCCATCTGACAAAGAGCTAATATCCAGAACCTACAACGAACTTAAACAAATGTACAAGAAAAAAGCACACAACCCCATCAAAAAGTGGGCAAAGGATATGAACAGACAGTTCTCAAATGTATTTCAATTATTTTTTTAAAATTAAGACCATGGTTGTTACTGGTGAGGAGAAAATCATCCCAACTCTTTTTTTTCTAAACAAAAACCTGGATTTACCTTATTAACTGGAATCTTATATATGAATTACTATACAGATGTGGATATTCAGTGAAAAAAACTTACCTCCCCACAATACAATCTCCCTTTAAAGATCTCATAGAGATACTCACGCATGCCAAAAAGGTCTTAAACTGAATACAGTGTTAACACTAAAGAAAATGCTGTTTCCTGGGCTCTGTATTCTACCTAAGAGACCTATTCATTTAATGTAATCCCTCAACCTTCCAAGGGTTAAATGCTTAAAAATTACAAAATAAGAATGCCCCTAAAGGCTGCATCTGTTATGTTAAGAATTGATATAACGTTAAGTTTCAAAAGCAGGATTCAACTTAATATGAACATTGACAACTATGACAAATAGCAAATGTGCCTAGAAAAGAGATTGGAAGAACACACACCAAAATGATAACTGAGTTGTGGACCTACAGGCAATTATTTTCTCCTTTATGTATTGGTATTTTACAAAGTTTATATAATAATAATGTATCATTTTGTGATAAAAAAAGTAAAAATCATTTCTAATTGTTTAAGCATAACTGAAAAGATGAATAGGTTTCTCATTGTCCTGCATTATTTACCTGAAAGTTTTGTGCATCTGATACTGACAGTGTTTTAAGATGAGCAAAAATGATATGCTTTAGCTAATATTAAAATTTTGTTTTCATAAAGCAGATTAATGGGACCTGAGTATCTTTTTTCTTCCCTAATTTTGAAAGAGGACTTTTTCTGCCTACAGTTCCTACTTTCCTGCACAAAGCACTCGGGATTTAGACAGCTGTATAAACACATGTTGAAAATTCATATATTAGCAACAGAAAATTAAGCAGAAGCAGAGAGCATATCCTACATGCATCTGGCCTTAGATCCTCTTCCCCAAGGACACTGACCTCTGAATAGCGTTGACAGGGAAGGTCATTTATCTATCCTAAGAAAGCCTGCCAGCACTTTCCTTGAACTCATAAAAGGGTAGGGTGGTCAGTAGCAGCACTTCACTCTTAATCTTCCAAGTTGCTACCAAGTTACTCATCACCATAACTAGGCCTTGGAGATGTTGTCCTTGTTTTTGCATTCAAATGTCTATGTATTTCTTTACTATCTACAAACTTCAAAGTATTCCGCCTTGTCAGGCGTCGGCCTGGTATTCCAGTGCTCAATCTGCAGGTAACTAACATACATCTGACGTCCCTAATCAGAACTCAGACGATTACACCAGATAATTACAAACCAGAGGCAAACTTACTAACAGGATAATGCTGACCAATAACTGAAAGAGAAGAAAGTTATCTCAGCACTATTCTTTATGAAGCAAAGGTATAACCTGGATTTTTATGAATATGAAGGAAGATGTTGCAAACTCAGGTGGAGGTCTGTTTGATTGCTTCAAAGCAATTCCAGACCATCAAGGCAACCCTCTGGTATCGACACTTTAATAGTGATATGGGCTTCCAAAGCAAACCCCAGAGCGTGCCATGGCACACTGTGTCTTTATTACTTTCTTGGTCCTCTCTGACTTATTTTACCTAAATAAAGTCCTTGTCTCCCCCTTCACCCCTGTTTGTTACAATGATATTCCTGACTCCTTGGTAGTTGCTTCTTTGACCAGGTTAAGAATTGGAGATCATTTATGTAAAAATTCAATAAATGTTATTATTATCGTTACTGTTTTCATCAATGCCATAATCTACCTTTATCTTTCCCTCTTCAGGCCTCTAAAAGTTTTTTTTTTCATCATACCACATTCCAAATCTTCTTTTTATGCATTTTAGACCCTTGCTACTCAAAGTGCATCTACAAACCAACAGCACTGGTGTTACTGTTAGAAATGCGGTATCTTGGGTCCGCACCAGGCTTGTGAAAACAGAATCTACATTTTAACAAGATGATTCCCAGACATGCTGTGGTAGAGAAGCGCTGTGCTAGATCACTCATAGCTGGAATCACTTTGCTTTTCCAGTCTTCCTCTATTCCCCACGTGTGTCCTCTAATATAAGCAAGCTCATCTTGAGACACATTGCCATTTTGTGCTTTCTCCCACTGTCTGCTAAGATGCTCCTTTTCTATGACTGTCCAAATTTTGCTAGTTCTTCAAAAGTCACCTCTAGGTCAACGCTTTCTTTGAATGACAAGTCTTGCCCACATTGTTTTCTTGCCTGACCTCAGCACCCATTGTCTTGCTCACACACACTGGCACTTATTTTTATTCAGTCTGCCATATTATTACAAACTGTTGTCTTTGTTTTGTTTTAGATCTACTAGTTTAATGTAGAAGTTCTGTTTCCACAAAATGATGACAGGGACCATAACACACAGCCTCTATTCAGTATGACTCTAACATTCAGTGCTTGGAAAATATTGTTGGATTGATTTGCACTACGTTTCTCAGAAATCCAACAATAATTGAAATGTGAGACCTGCAAACTGACAATATGTTTAGAACATTACAATTTTTCTGGTATTGGAAATTAGTATTTTGCAAGCCATTCTTATAATTAGAAATCTAAGGAACATAAGAATATAAAGATTCAGTTTTACTACACTATTTAAATTATTCATGCTGAATAAAATAATTATCCAATTTTATATTAATTCAATAAATATGTATTATTGCCACAAATGAGGTAAATTTCTAGAAATGTGGCATAGAACCATGTATAAAACAAAATACGACACCAGCCCTTGTGAAGCTTACATTCGTATCCCCTATGTTTAAGAGTGGATCATGTATCTGACTCTATATTTAATGGAAATACAGTTCTAAAATATTGTTCACACTCAATTGTTAGTATCACTAGGGACCTATTACCATTGAATATTTTTCTTAGAATGCAAGATTTGAATATAAAATAGAAGGCATTATAAATTATTTATATATTATCTGACTTTTATGCCTAATATAATTTTTACACAAATGAAAAAATCATCTTCAATTTTTAGTTGGTACAGAATGAAG
Organism: Rhinopithecus bieti; assembly: GCF_001698545.2. NCBI lineage: Eukaryota > Metazoa > Chordata > Mammalia > Primates > Cercopithecidae > Rhinopithecus > Rhinopithecus bieti. The sequence continues at coordinate 514,025 of NW_016808909.1, read as the reverse complement.
TAAAATTCCTTAAGCAGGAGGCATATAAGCTGATTTTATGCCTCAAAATGTTTTTGTTTTGTTTTGTTTCATTTGAATTCCTTCAAAGGATGTGAGTGTGTGTGTGTGTGTGTGTGTGTGTGTGTGTGTGTGTGTTGTGTGTGTGTGTGTATGGAAGACAGTGCATGCATACCCACCCCTAAAACTCTCTCACTTAAAGGCTGATATGGTTTGCCTGTGTCCCCACCCAAATCTCATCTTGAATTCCCATGTGTTGTGGGAGGGACCTGGTGGGAGGTAATTGAATCATAGGGGCAGGTCTTTCCTGTGCTGTTCTCGGGATAGTGAATAAGTCTCACTAGAGCTGATGGTTTTAAAAATGGGAGTTTCCCTGCACAAGCTCTCTTTTCTCTTCTCTGCTGCCATATGAGACATGCTTCTCACCTTCTGCCATGATTGTGGGGCCTTCCCAGGCACATGAAACTGTAAGTCCAATAAACCTCTTTCTTTTGTAAATTGTCTGGTCTCCGGTATGTCCTTATTAGAAGCATGAAATGGACTCATGCAAAGGCCCTAGCTCTCTTTTTTAAATAGATATTTTATCAAAGTATAGCATATAGTAAAGTTCGCAAATCTAAAATGCATAGCTCAAATAATCTTTTAAAACTGAAAACACTATGTAGCCATCTAGATAAAAATATAGAATATTACCAGCACCCCATAACACTTTTATGCTCCCTCTCAGTGCTTATTACACCCAAAGGTAAACATTGACTTAGTTTTAATCCCCAAATTTAATTTGCCTGTTTTTGAATTTTGTAGAATATACATACAAGATATATGCTTTTTGCATCTGGCTTCTCTTGCTCAAAATAGAAATATTCATCTATATCATAGAGTAGTTTATTCTTCTTTATTGCTGTATAATATTTTGGTGAATAAATATACCACAATTTATCCAGTCTGTTATTGATGAGTATTTAGATTGTTTCCTGTGTAGGGCTATTAAAAATAATGCTACAGTGAATATTCTTACAAATGTCTTTTGTTATATATTTTACTCATTTATAATGAATATATTTCCAGAAGTGGAATTTTTAGGTTATAGGATGATGTATCTATTGATAGGGATACTGCTAAGTAGTTTTTGAAAGTGATCATACCAATTGATTCTCTAACCAACAATGATACATTAGTTACGGTTGTTCCACATCCTTGTCAATACTTGATATTGCCAGGGGTTTTTTAAATTTTTATTTTAGTTCTGGAGGGCATGTATCAATATTTCTGTTTAGTTTTAATTTGCATTTTAAGTTGAATTTTGAACAATTTGACACATGCTTCTTGGTCAAAATGGGTACCCTCCTTTAAGGATGTTCAAGCCTTACACATTTTCAAATTGGGTTGTTTTATTTTCTCATTGATTGCCAGGATTTTTAATGAATACTTCCTTTGTTTATGTATTAGCTTTCTCAATGTTATGCCACTTAATAAACAACCTCAAAAATTTCAGATTGTTATAACAGCATATATGTATTTCATGCTTACTTTATGTGTTGGGTGCAGTTCACTTACCTTCTGGACTCTGCTAGTTGAAGCTAGGCTCATTTTTCCTTGGTTCAACTTGGCTGCATGTGTCTTCTCACTCTAGGAAACGAGCTGAAGATGGAGATACTATCTGAGATATCCAGTTCTCATGGTTGAAAGTCAAAGCAAGAGACGGAGCTAGTAGAAACTAGCAATGTCTCTAAAAGCATCTATTCAGTCATGGAAAATGTCATGTCCATTTACATATCACTGGCCAAAGCTAGTCATAAATTTCAGCCCAAGGTAAATGGAGCCAAGAAGTACATTTTTTCCAGAGGGATGGATGAGTAAGGGAGTGGAGACAAATAACCATGAGCAATAATACAATGTTGAATACACTATATTACAAATACCTTCTCCCACTCTCCTTTAATAATGTCTTACAATGAACAGAAATGTTTAATAATAATGAAGTACAACTTAACAATATTTTCCTTTAAGGTTTGCACTTTTTGTATTTATTTAAGAACTCTTTCCTTCTCATAATGATACAACAATTATTCTATATCAGATATTGGCAAACATTTTCCTTAAAGGGCCAAAGAGTAAATATTTCCACTTTGTAGGCCATATAGTCTCTGTCACAGCCACTCAACTCTCAAGTAGCACAAAAACAGTGAGAGACAATATGTAAATGAATGGCTATGGCTGTGTTCCAGTAAAACTTGATTTACAAAAATAGATGGTAAGCCAGATTTGGCTTACAAGCCATAATTTTCTGCTCATGTTCTATGTTATCCTCTAGAAGACGGGTCCCCAACCTTTGCTGCAGGAGAGGGGAGATGGTTTCTGGATGAAACCCTTCTACCTCATATCACCAGGCATTAGTTAGATTCTCATAAGGAGCACTCAACCTAGATCCCTCACTTACACAGTTCCCAGTAGGGTTGGGTTCCTATGAGAATCTAATGCCACTGCTGATCTGACAGAAGGCAGAACTCAGGTGGTAATGCCCACTAGTCCACAGCTCACCTCCTGATGTGCAGCCCAGTTCCTAACAGGCCACAGACCCAGCAGGGGTTGGCGATCCCTGCTCTCGAAGCCTTGTTTAATCTTTCATAATTACATCCACAATCTGTCTGGAGTTGATTTTTTTGTGTTTGATTTGAGGTAAAAGAACTATCATTTTATATATATACGCACAGTATATACTAGTATAATATATAGCATATATATATTTATATATATATACTATATACT
>NW_016808909.1:468344-510982 GCF_001698545.2 Rhinopithecus bieti | reverse complement strand
TTTATATATATATACTATATACTAGTATAATATATATACTAAAAAAACAGAAAATTAGATGTGTGTGGAGTGTGCCTGTAATCCCGGTTACTCAGGAGGCTAAGGCAGGAGAATCGCTTGAACCCGGGAGATGGAGGTTGCAGTGAGCCGAGATCGCGCCACTGCACTCCAGCCTGGTGACAGAGTAAGGCTTCTTCTAAAAAATAAAAAAATAAAAAATAAAAGAAAGAAATGTAATCTTCTGGACAGGTGGAACATGGAATGATTACTCTGATCCACTCAAAGCTGTGTATTTCTGTTTGTTTTTGGTCTTAGGGCTCAGATATTCAGGGACCCTCAACTGAAGCCAAGGTGGCTTGATAGCCCCTCCTCCACAGTCAGTCCAGAACTTCAGATCGGGTCTCCCCTGAACTCTGAAACTGCCAAATCTTCATGTGGCTATCTACTTCTTAACAGTTGCTTTCTACTTGATTTAGCTGTCTCTTGGCATTTAGCTTCATTCAAGTATAGCTTAGGAGTTACAAGTGCCTCTGAATTCCATATGAATCACGAGACTTTTTTGCAGTTTCCTTTTCTCTGGGATCTTGGCCCCTTACATCCTGGCTATCTTGGTCATCCTTAACCCCAAATTTTGTCTCTCCAGCCCGTTGAAACTAACTAGCTCTAAACCAGTACTTTCAGTTCAGCCTGTATGCTCCACGCTTGGAATCAGCAGGTTCTCTAACCCTTAAGTAACTGCAACTCTCCCACTAACCTAAAGAGTAGAATATGGGCAGATTAGGTCTGGCTCATCTAAAGGTGTTTCCCTTTTTTCCAGATGCTTTGATTGATCCAATGCCTTCAAACAGCTCTCTCTCTCTCTCTCTCTCTCTCTCTCTCTCTCTCTCTCTCTCTCTCTCTCTGTGTGTGTGTGTGTGGGTGTGTGTGTGTGTGTGTGTGTGTAGTGTGTGCTTTTTTTCTTTAATGAATCTTTTACGTTTGTTCTGTGAGAAGGCTAGTTTGTTATGGACAGTAGCAAAATCCCTGCATTCCTTTTAATTTTGCATCTGGCCAAATATATGCATTTATGCATTACACTTGTACCCCATAGGCATGTAGGCTGTTGATTCCTGGTCTCTTTGAGCAATGCAATGAATGAGTGCCTGGGTCAGAATTATGCATCTTTGCATAAGAAAGTGCTAAACACTCTTCCCTTGGACTCTTTAGCATCTTCAGTATAACATTGTACACCTCACAAAAGGCATATCCTAAAATCTGTACTTTGACAGATTTTAGTCACCTTTTCTGGATTAATTTCTTTTGTTTCCATTAATTCAAAGGCCCTGGCTATTGTAATAAACCTGAGTATAATTAGATTAAAACCAAAACAAAACCCTATTTTAACCTAAACCTGTGCTGGGGGATTGGGGGACAGAACTAACAGCATTGATTATTACTTACACATACAACTAAAGACTAAAATATCTGAGTTTTATATCAGTTATCTGTCTTACCCTTAATATGTCTAGTTGAGACTTATCTTTATCCCCTGACCAGTCTGACCCAATTCCTCATCACTCTCCTATTTTTCCTATGCCACAATGGCAGGCTTTCTCCGTCGCTTGTCGACTTAATGTGTGTGAGGGCTGTAAAAAGAAACTAAGTCGTTCTGGCACAGTAAAGAAGTGTGGAGGCAGTGCTGAACAGCCAGAGGATACAAGAGCTGTACCATAGTATACTGTTTGTCACTCTGATGTGAACAATGGCTATGAAGTTATTAAACAGATTGTCCTGGGTTTTTCCTCTCATTAGTATTTTAGCATTCCCTCTCATGCCATTGTCCCAGGTTTCTTTTCACGATAACCTCTTAATTATTGTGCAGGCCTGGGGAGAAGGATGCACCCACTGCAAACCATGCAATGGTTCAATTGTTCAAAGCCACTTGGGTATTCGTTTATTTGTACCTAGGTTTATAATTTAGTTGTGTTAACTCATGGAAAATGCTCCAGGACAGATTTAAATCATAACAGACAGTTTCCAATTATTTTCTCTGAAAATCAAATGGGAAGATTTTTGTAAATGGGTAGTTAGAGGTTTGCCCCAACATGCTTGGAATGTGTGTTTACTTAGATGTAGGGTAATGTAATTTTTAACAAGTCCAAGTGCCTTTGTCAAAATAAGCAAAAAACACCTAGTATGTTGCATGGACAATAATAGGCATCGAAAGAACACTGCTTTCTTGCAGACAAACATAAGTTTCTTACAGGATAAATAAAATTTCCTTAAATATTTATGAAAAACAAAACTTTTCATATAAGACCTACTATCAAAAAAAATCCTTTTCTTTCAGCAGGTCAGTCTCTTTACTTGTGTCAATATTTTAATATATTAAAGACAATTCCAATTTAAATTGGATTTAGGTTTTAGTTTTAGCTCTATAATCTGAGTGTGTTTATAAGTGATGCTTAAATACTTCACATTCTATTCATTAAACATTTATTGGGTAACCGTTACGTGTCAGATACTGTCTAGGCACTGAGGAAAAACAAGTGAATAAGAATGTAAGGTTCTTGAAGTTTATCATGGTGAATTCCTCTTTAAAATAATACATAACATCCCTTTAGTTTTACTTCATTTTGTATTAAAAGCCCCAGGACTGAAGTTAAAATATCTTACTATTCAAAAGAATTGGACTCTGCAGCCATAACAACTACAGTGCAAGGTTTAACTTTACCCTTTATTCAGCGAACTGTTTCCTTCTTATTGACAAACATAAAAATACTTATACGTGTATAGTGCTTTTTAAAGTTCTTTCACCAATATAATTTAATGTAGGCCTTATAATACTTTGTGAAGTAGGCAGAGCAGATATTATTATCTACATTTATAGTTCAAGAAAACTGAGGTTGAGACAGGCAAACAATTTGTACCAACTCTCATAATTAGGATGGATCCCACATCTGGTTCTTTAATTCTCCAGGGTGCTCCTTAGGACACTCTACAACCACTTATTGAAGCTTTCCAGATATTTTAAGGAGAAGACTTGAACACAGGAAGAGTCAAAGAAAAAAAAACATCAGCCTATTTCTGAACAAAGTGACTATTTCTGATTAGGTTCCCGATTAAGATAACTGGGAGCCTATAACTGTGCAAGACATTAGACGTTTTACATGAACCTGCTTGGAAATTTCTATCAGTTAGAGTCTGAATCTCACCTTTAAACAGCATATCATGGAGAAAAGACTTTTATTAGAGTGTATTTTAAAAGCAGACCTTTATTATTGGGAATAGAGCCATTTAAAACTGTGCAAAGTATTTTCTACAAGTTGAACAAAATTTTTGGCACAGTTCTCAACCCCAACAGCTTGGAGATGCACATAGACCATGCCACGTAGGACTCTAAGGCAATTGCTCACGGTCATACACTAATTTCTCTCCATGCTTGTCTCTGTTGAGTCCTGCCTTCTCCATGGAGCTCCTCTGATACAGTCAGAAATGAAGCACCATACAGGATTTACACTAGTTACATCTCAAGCTCAATCCTTTCCTGGAACCTAAGGCTGCCTAAGCAAATGCCACTTTGTTACCACAGTTTCTTTGGTACCAGACTGTTCCATAAGGTGGTTGAAGTCTGCAGGTTTTAGATACAAAGGAGGTTGGTGCAAGTTGGGTGAATTTGACAGTTTAAATATAGGCACCAATACGATATTTGAAATATGAATTGTCTGGTCATTCGCCTTTTAAAAAAGGTTTATTTTTTAAAGTTAAAACAGTAAATTTTTTTGCCTCATTCCTTAATCTCTTGCTAACCTTTATTATAGTTTAATGGGCCACTGTGATTAGGCAGCTGGGCTTTGCCAACTTGGTCACTCCATAGGAAGAATGCTCCATGGAGACAGGACTCACACCCGACCTGTGGGGCTGCTGTTGACCTGCTTTGACACACTAAAGGTAGTTCTTTCCCTCCTCTGGTTGACGAGAAAGGACCCATCTTTCTGAGGGCCAGTGGGATGACAACCTTTCTCCTCTTCCCCAAAGCCTGCCTGCCTAAATGGTAGATAAATAGCCATCCTCCTTTCATCAAGATCCTCCCCTTTCTTTCTTATTGGGCTTGAGAGTAGACAAGCTTTGTCCATATTTTCTGTCCATATGTTCACTCATTTGGAAAAAGAAAGAGACAGAAAGAAAGATAGAGAAAGAGAGAGAGAAAAAAACATGTATGTATATGTGTGTATATATATAATATATGTATATATAAAACATATATAGAGAAAAATATGTATATGTATATATAAATATATTTATGTATTTATATTTATATATATAAAATAGATTAAGAGAAAGAGATAATCTATTATATTTCTATTCGCACTCTGGAACTGAAAAATAGATTTTAATCAGACTCGTAGAAAGAGTAAATAAGGCAAAGACATTCACTTTCCTCACAGAGTTATATTAATACTACAGTATCTCCAGTATTAATTCTGCAGAAACTCTAGAACACAGCTCTAAGGTCATTTCAGTTGATCCTGGAACAACACAGCAGTTAGGAGTACTGACCTCTTGTGCAGTTGAAAGTCTGCGTATAACTTTTGACTCCCCATAAATACTTATTGGGGAGTCAATACTAATACTTATCTACTATTAGCCTATTGTTGACCAGAAGCCTCACCGATAACATAAATGGCCAACTAACACATATTTTGTAGGCTATATGTGTTATATACTGTATTCTTATAATAAAGTAAGGTAGAGAAAAAAGGTTATTAAGAAAATGATAAGGAAGAGAAAGTACGTATACTTTTCATTAAGTGGAGGTGCATCATCATAAAGATCTTCATCCTCGTCATTTTCACAATGAGTAAGTAGGCTGAGGAGGAGGAGGAGGAAGAAGAGGGGTTGGTCTTGCTGTCTCAGGAGTGGCAGAGGTGGAAGAAAAATCCACGTATAAGTGGACCCTAATTTTAGTTTTACTGGGGAATTTCAGACTTTTACCAACAGGTAAAAATATGTGTAATTAAAGTTTCTGATGTCAATGAACCTTTCTAGTGTCATGGAAATCATACTGAATGAGGGTGGTGATCTGTGTATCTCTTAATAAGGCTTCTTTTCCATCATATAGCACTGTAAAAAACAGTCATGTGAAAGTCAATACTAGGCCGGGCACGGTAGCACATGCCTGTAATCTCTGTACTTTGGGAGGTCGAGGTGGGTGGATCACCTGAGGTCAGGAGTTCAAGACCAGCCTGGCCAACGTGATGAAACCCCGTCTCTACTAAAACTACAAAAAATTAGCAGAGCGTGGTGGCACAAACTTATAATCCCAGATACTCAGGAGGCTGAGGCAGGAGAATAGCTTGAACCCAGGAGGTGCAGGCTGCAGTGAGCTCAGATCGCACCACTGCACTCCAGCCTGGGCACCAAGAGTAAAACTTTGTCTAAAAAAAAAAAAAAAAAAAAAGGTCAATACTAATCCAAGAGGTATGACCCATGTTCACTATTGAGAATCAATCACAGATACCACTGTTTTCCCTCAGCTTCCCTCCCTAGACTTTGTGTTTGTTTGTCCATTTGTTTTAGAGTTAGTTTGCTTATATATGTTCCTTTCAGGAGAGAAAAAGGGAGAGATAGTGTATTAATCTGTTCCCACACTGCTATAAAGAACTGCCTGAGACTGGGTAATTTATAAAGAAAAGAGGTTTAATTGACTCACAGTTCCACATGGCTAAGGTATGCCTCAGGAAACTTAACAATCATGGTAGAAGGGGAAGCAGACACATCTTACATAGTAGCAGGCAAGAGAGAGAGAGAGAGAGAGAGAGAGGGAGAAGGGGAGGGGGAGAGGGAGGGAAAGAGAGAGAGAGAGAACAGAAAAAAGCCCCTTATAAAACCATCAGATAGTGTGAAAACTCACTATTTCAAGAACAGCGTGGGAGAAACTGTCTCCATGATCAAGTTACCTCCCACCAGGTCCCTCCCTTGACATGTGGGGATTACAATTGAGATGACAATTTGAGAAGAGATTTGAGCAGGGACTCAGACAAACCTTATCAGAGATTGTTCTTCTTGAGTTCATGGGCCCCATTTGAAGCCACTCTTTATCAACAGGGCTTCAACTAGCAGATGATTTCCCCTAATCTCTGTGGCCAAGCTCCTCATAGTTAAGCAGTAGCACCTGATGGCCACTTGCCACTCAGTTACTTTATCAAAGTCCCAGGAGTATAGCTGCCTCTTGAGTGTACATCCTGGTTTTATTTCATTCCCTCTTTTGTCCCCATTTTTCTCTGCATTATTTGTGATTCTCTATGCATTTTACAGATGTGCGTGTAACATTCTTTACTGCATATTTTCCTAGTAGGTAGGCATTTAGATGTTCCTTTCCTTTTTTTTTTTTTTTTTTTTTTTGATTGTTTGTTGAGATAAGGCCTCACTGTCACCCAGGCTGGAGTGCGGTGGTGCAGTCTTGGCTCACTGCAGCCTTGACTGCCTGGGCTTAAGCAATCCTCTTGCCTCAGCCTCCCAAGTAGCTGAGACTACAGACACATACCCCATGGCCAGCTAATTTTCATATTTGCTTTTTTTTAGAAAATCATCTTGCTACGTTGCCCAGGCTGGTCCCAAACTCCTTGCTTCAAGTGACCCTCCTGCTTCGGCCTCCCAAAGTGCTGAGATCACAGGTATGAGTCACCATTTCTGGCCTATGATTGTTTCTTAAACTGACACATTCTTTTCTAATTATTTAAGAGGACTCTCTTAAATAGAACAAAAGATCACTTTAATAATGTTAACACTAGTTAGTTCTGAAAAAATATAGACTAAATTCTCTTCAATTCTTTAAATGTGAACTTCATTCTCCTTTAACCCTCCATTCCAAGGCATGTGCCAAAACGATAGGCATTACCTGCTGGGCACAGTGGCTCACGCCTGTAATCCCAGCACTTTGGGAGGCTGAGGCGTGTTGATCACTTGAGGTCAGTAGCTCAAGACCAGCCTGGCCAACATAGTGATGAAACCCCATTCCTACTAAAAATACAAAAATTAGCCAGGCATGGTGGTGCACGCCTGTAATTGCAGCTACTCAGGAGGCTGAAGCAGGAGAATCACTTGAACCCAGGAGGCAGAGTTTGCAGCAAGCTGTGATTGCACTACTGCATTCCAGCCTGGGTGACAAAATGAGTGAGACTCTGTCAAAAAGAAAGAGAGAGAAAGAGAGAGAGAGAGAGAGAAAGAGAGAGAAAGGAAGGAAGGAAGGAAGGAAGGAAGGAAGGAAGGAAGGAAGGAAGGAGAAAGGCATTACCATAAAAGAGCAGGAATGCTAGATTTTATTTTATACATAATTAACTTTAAATTCACAAAATGATCACAGATGCCTTTAAAATTGAAAAAAATAAAATGACGGAAATATTTGTTGACATTTATTTGGTGAGAAAAGCAAAGCTCTGGAACACACGTATGTTAATATTGGTGATCATCAGAGCCAGTTTCACAAGCGTGTGACCTGTGCACTCACACGGGACTCCACACTCAGAGCACTTGATTTAATGCTCTGTCATCACCATCTTGAATTTTTTTATTATTATTTTAAGTTCACATTGCCTGTGCAGGATGTTCAGGCTTGTTACATAGGTAAATGTATGTGGTTTGCTGCACCTATCAACCCATCACCTAGGTATTAAGCCCCACATGCATTAGCTGATGCTCTCCCTCCCTCTGCAACCACCCCCTGACAGGCCCTAGTGTATGTTTTTTCCCCTCCCTGTGTCCATGTGTTCTCATTGTTCTGCTCCCACTTATAAGTGAAAATATGTGGTATTTGGTTTTCTGTTCCTGCTTTAATTTGCTGAGAATAATGGCTTCCAGCTTCATCCATGTCCCTGCAAAGGACATGATCTTGTTCCTTTTTAAGGTGGCATAGTATTCCATGGCATATATGTACAACATTTTCTTTATCCAGTCTATCATTGATGGACATTTGGATTGATTCCATGTCTTTGGTATTGTGAATAGTGCTGCAGTGAACATACATGTGCATGTATCTTTAAAATAGAATAATTAATATTCCTCTGCGTATATACCCAGTAATGGGATTGCTAGGTCAAATGGTATTTCTGGTTCCAGGTCTTTGAGGAATCGCCATACTGTCTTCCACAATGGTTGAACTAATTGACATTCCCATCAACAGTACAAAAGCGTTCCTATTTCTCTGCAGCCTCTCTAGCATCTATTGTTTCTTGACTTTTTAATAATTGCCATTCTGAATGGTGTGAGATGGTATCTCATTGTATCACCTTGAAATTCTTAGTAAGTTTTTAACAAGGTGCATTTTTATTTTGCAATGGGCCCTACAAATTACATAGCCAGCCCTGGTGACAATTCTCCTTGTGTCCAACAAATAGGGTAACGATATGTCCCAGTTTGCTCTGGACTATCATGGCTTATGCCTATTATCGGTGTTAGTTATTTCATGGCGTTCTTGTCATAATATTTCACTCCTAGAAGTTTAAAATGTATGTTACCTACTAAAATTAATTACTCAAAAACTGAAAATCAGTTGTGATCAGAGGTTCATGGGTATACATTAGTACTACAAAAAAGTTGACCAATTGTTCAGTTTCACATATAATCTTACTAATTTAATTTTTCATCAAGAATGTTTGTAGAACATCTTTGCCATGTAATACAATGTATGATGTACCAGGATCATACCTTTAGAATTTGAAGTTTCCATATTCATTGCATTCTGATATTTTATTATTTAGGTGTTTGGATGATCATATAAATACAGTGTGAATCAAATGCACATAAACACAATAGTCTGATGAAAACTCACACAAGGTAGAATAAAGCACTGAATTGTGTTAGGACTGGTGGTTCAGATGGAGTTTATAATTGAGGAAGATCTTGTAAATATCTTTCTGTCCTTGTAAAAATCTGTGTGCTTGTTGGAAGTTTGCTTTGGTCCCTTGAATATAGACCCATTCTTGTGCTAAATTCTTCAGATGTAGAACTAGCAGGATATTGGAGGAGAGGGGGACAAAAGGGGAAAGGAATTAAAGCTTGTTCATAGCAAACCAAAGAGAATACAGTAAATTATGTCTTTTTACTCAGTACTGAAGGAACTTTATTTTCTGTTCCTTTGCTTCCCCTCATTTCTTCCTGTCATATTAAAGAACTAACCCAAAATCATGATCTCCTATCATTGAATCTTATCTTTCCTCCCCTTTTCCCTTACATTACCTCCATTGGAAATAAAGTACTTTTGAGTGAATAGAGTGAGAGGTAGTTGGTAGAAATCATTAAGAATTTTGGAAACAAATCTCATTTTTTGAGAAACTATATACTTTAATATTCATTTTATTATTTTCAATGGACTCTATTTCACAATTTATGATGCAAAGCATTGTCTTCTCAAACTGGCATAAAATATATATGGTATATGATATAAAAGTGAGACAGATTTCTGCTGATTCAAGAATGGTAAATTTTCAGGGTGTGTTCACTTTTAGTTTTGTTCAGTATAATTTGTTTGGCTAAGAACTCTCTTGAGTATATGCATGCTATTTATTTCAGAAAAACATTTGGATTGATAACAAACAATAAAGCAAGATTCATATATATTTTATCCTTCAGACTCAGTTCCACCATGTAAGATGAAATGAATACTTTCATACATTCCTGGGAAGGATAAAGAAAACAAATGTCAAAATGCGAAAACACTAAAGTGCCCATATCTTTGATCAGTTGTTCCCCAGATTTCACATGTCATCCAAGATGTGGGGAAATATGATGCACAAAAATGTTCATCACAGCAGTATTTTTATTCATGGATAATTAGAAAGCACAAATATGTTTCACAGTAGGGAAATGGTCAAGTACATTATAATATATAGCATGTGTATAATACCATATATGCATTTTCCTCTTTTTTCCAGATAACATTATAACACAACCATTTTCCAACATTATTCAAAGATCATAAAATGCATCTCAGTGACTGAATTGTACTTTCCTGATTGACTACATCATGAATGTATATAATTGTAATAGTTGGAAATAAAATCTTTAAGAAAGATGAAATGTCCTATAAATGACTTCATCTTCAAATGAGAATCTAGTCTTGCTCTAATATGTAAGAATGAGGAACATTTCATTCTTCCATAGTTACTCAAAGATGTTTTAGTTCCAACATTAGAAACAATTCAAATATTTTTAGAAATATCAGGAGGAGTAAATTGTTTCATTCTTTGCTATGTAACAGAATGTTACAGAACGAATTCTCTGACTAAAGTGGTTTCTAGTTGACTGAATCTGAGTGATCATTTTCTGTATATATGAGGTTTTTCACATACCCTAGATCACCTATGAGAGCCATATCAAAAACGGGGTGAGGCAACCCAATTGATTACCAGCAGAGAATGAGGTCCTTGAGATGCTTTTATCCTCTTCTGTTTTCTTTAAGGCTTTACCTACATCTAGCTAAATTTTCACCTGAAAATATAGTACTCAAATGTGAGGAAAGAAAGAAACCTAAGGAGTAAATTCTGACCTGCACATATTTCCACTGGAGGAAAGCTGTGAACTCCATCCCACGGTCCTCACTCTAGCAAAGCGCATATGAACTTCAGTGGGAATTCCGCCAAGAGCAAGATGGTGAGGCAGAGCTCGGCAGTGTCAAGTCGGATTAGTTCTGTCTGCCTTTGCCTAGCTGGGTGTTACATAGGATAGTATGCTTTTATTATGTTTAACCACTTGTGGTTCAATATATTTTTATCTTCGTGGACGGCTAGATATGCAAAATGTGGTGCAATTGCCTTTTATGGAGGTGATAAATTTAATTTGTAGCATATACATAATATGCATGTTTGTAGAAAACATATTGATCAAACCAGCTTCTTTTACTATACTTAATATGCGGAGAGATTGCAACATTTTACGGCATTAACATATGTTGTCTCAGCCAAACAAAATGAAAAAAAAAACTAATAATATTCCATTTTTAAATATTCCTTAAAATATCTTCAGTAATTTGTGACAATATTCCCACAGAGGAGTTTATGCCCACAGAATATATTCTTAAAGCTCCCAGAACAAGTAACCTGTCATATCAATGAAGAGAAGCAAATTGTTGGGCAATTTGTTTTACTGAACAATTTAGTTTATTCTAACAAAAGTCTTCACCCTGGGAGTTCCAGGTTGTTATAAGTCAGGTTCCTTAGAAGTAGTCCTAAGACAAAGATTTGCATGCAGGTCGTTAATTGTGAAATATCCTCCTCCGAGATACCTGTCAGGGAGTAAAGGAAGTAGAGGAAGATTGGAACTGTGGTTGAATTGCAACAGAAGCCTCAGGCACTCCTACTGTGTCTCTGCATCTGGGATGGCCCTTCATCAATGCCCAAATTGAGTTAAGACAGCCAGGGTTTTGTACTTCTACATGGAAAAGTCATTGGAAGGGAACTGTCACCAAGGAGAGGGTATTACCTGGGGCAAAGGGGTTGCCTACACAGAGCATGAGCTCTGGATTGAACTCAGCTGTGAGCCATCAGCAGGCAACACTCCTGGTAGCTGGGGAATGGGTGTCTTGATCCTGAAGAGGGATTTGGGCAGCACACCATGGCATCTGCTACAGTTAACCTCTTTCACACTCAGGTTCACTTGCTTCAAATAATAAGTTTGCCACATCTAGGCATAGAACCCTAGATGTCTGCTATTTTCCCATCATGGGGAATACGAGGGGGCCAGGTGGCAACCGTAGCTTAAATTTAATGGGATGCTTGCCATATACCCTGGAAACAGTGTTTCCCCTCTGTGAACCAGGACCCCAAAACTTGCAAAGTTTTAGGGGGACAGAAAGTGCAAATTCCCAGGTGAGTCTCTGGGACTGATGGTGAGGAAAAAAAAAAGTTCACTCCTCTCTTTGGTTTTCAGACTAATGTATTCTACCTTTTGGGTACATAGCATCATAAAATGGCCTTCAAACAACTCTTTCATTGCTTTATCATGCCAGCATCTTCTGGATGGTATGGTACATGATAGGATCAGTGAATCCTAAGGTTATGCATCCACTGCACGTAAATCATGGTCTAATGCAATGTGATGTGAGAGCCTGTGTCAGCGTGTTAAAAATACTCTGCAGGCCTTCAGATAGTGGTGCTGGTTGTAAATGAATCTTTCACCAGTAAAGCCACTGATGAGACCACCGTCCTGGTCAACATTTGCAGGTCAGGCTGATGAGACATTGACTCAGAAAACCCATTTAATCTGGACCCAGACTCCTGACCAACAGAAATGATGGGATAATGTGTGGTATTTTAAGATGCTAAATTTACAGTAATTTGCGATGCAGTGTTGAAAATTCATACAGGCCCTGTGGATAATAAGGCATATACAAATATGAAATATTGTTTATTATACTCAAATCAAATTGTTGCATTTCTTTTTTTCTTTTTTTTTTTTTTTTGGAGACAGAGTCTCGCTCTTACCCAGGCTACAGTGCAGTGGCATGATCTCTGCTCACTGCAACCTTCTTCTCCCAGGTTCAAGCGATTCTCCTGCCTCAGTCTCCTGAGTAGCTGGGACTACAGACATGCACAACCATGCCTGGCGATGGGATTTCACCATGTTGGCCAGGCTAATCTGAAACTCCTGACCTCAGGTAATCTGCCTGTCTTGGCATCCCAAAGTGCTGGGATTACAGGTGTGAGCCACAGTGCCTGGCCTGAATTGTTGCATTTCTAAGGTAGAGGGAGTGCATTGTGATCAACTTGCTGAAAAATGACTGATTTGTCTCCTCGGGAAATGGTGCTATATTGAGGGTTTAAGATCCATCTCTGTTGCTTGCAGATTTGACATTTGGCAATAATAGTCGCTATTATTTATCAACCCTGGTAAGTGGGATCCCATGCTGCTGGCACCATGCATAACTGCCATTCCTGTCCCCATGGTTATTCTGTTCATGTACCCATCGTGCCAATATTTGAGTGACCAATGGCAGAGACTTGGCTCGTGTCCACTGGCTTGTTATTCCATCTGTTTGGCTGTTTAGTACATTTTCCATGGTGGATGTCCCCAGTGAGTGTCAATTTGTGATATAATGGCCTTCGCACTGCATGACCATACTCACATTTCCATAACCCTCACCAAAGCTTATTGATGCCAACCTTCAAATCTTTCTCCTTCCAGGACCTTGACAAACAGTCTAGCTTTTTGCCACTATAAGGCCATATATATTCTAACACTGGGACTCTTTTCTTTCCACACAAAGTGAATGACCCTTCACTACATCATCTAAAACTCTGTTCAGTGGGGAGACTTCCCCTTTCCACTGGTTTTCAGGATGAGATTGATAAGCTAGTCAAAAGGGTCACCACCACCCCCATAGGCAAAGGCATGAGGCATAAGCTAAGAGAGAGGCACTAATATAGCAGTGGTAGATTCACAGGAATATGGCCCACCTCCTCAAGGAGCTTGATTGTGCCCTTTGGCTCTGCCAGTTCCTAACCAACCACAAATGCAGTACTTCCATCTTCTTCTTTTATTTATTTATTTTTTGTGTGTGTGAGACAGAGTCTTGCTCTGTCACCCAGGCTGGAGTGCAGTGGCTCGATCTGGGCTCACTGCAACCTCCACCTCCTGGGTAGCTCCTGCCTCAGCCTCCCGAGTAGTTGGGACTACAGGTTTAAACCACCACACCCGGCTAATTTTGTATTTTTAGTAGAGACAGGGTTTCACCATGTTGGCCAGGCTGGTCTTGAACTCCTGACCTCAAGTGATCCACCCACCTCAGCCTCCCAAAGTGCTGGGCTTGCAGGCATGAGCCACTGCACCTGGCCTACTTCCATCTTAGATGGCTTCTGGGACCACTTGACCATATGACTTGACAGGCCATAGAGTTCTCAGATCATAATGGGCACTTCTGGCCACTTGGTCATGTGGTATCCAATAGTCAGTATCATGTCCAGGTGAAAGCCAGGAACAATTTTTCAAACGGTGTATAATTTGCTCCTGCAGATCACATGGCCTTGCTTCAGAACTCATGGGTCCAATGTTGTGATTCTCCTATTGTAGTCTGCTATAAACCCCACACAGCATCTTTTCCCAGCACCGATAATTCTAATACCAGAAAGTCTGCCAGGTCATATGGCCCAAGCTAAAGGGCTAGTTGCGCTTCAGCCTGGACCTGCTATAGAATTATTTTCTGCTCAGGACCCTACTCAAATCTGGACACCTTCTGTGTAACTTGGTAAATAGGTTAGAGCAATATTCACAAGTCTGGAATATGCTACCTCTAGAACCCAAAGAGGCCTACCACACATTGTGAGATATATAATATACAATAATTTTCCATTCTCTTTGGAGGGAATGTCTTGACATCCCCCAGACTACTGGACCCCTAAAATCTTTCCTGGTGTGGTAGACCCCTGAGTCTTCACAGAGTGTTTGCCTCCCACCTTCTGGAATGCATGTGTCTTACCAAGGTTTACAGCACACTTGCCAGTTCTTGTTTATCCAGCTTGATTAACACAATGTCGTCAACATAGCAAGCCAATGAAATGCACGATCTGCATCATATCCAGACAGTCCAAGTTCCTTTGGACTATATCATGACAGAGGATAGGAAAGTTAACATGGCTTTAGGGAAAGACTGTAAATATATATTGTCCATTCCACATGAATGCAAACTGCTTCTATTCTATCGTCTTAATAGAGATAGAGATAGAAAAACACATTAACCAGATCAATCACTGAATACCATGTACTTGAAGCCATGTAAATCTGATCTAGCAAAGATACCACATTTGGTACAGCATTGCAATTGCTTTATTTGGTCAAGTTTCAATGTCATCTTCCAGGATCAACGGGTGTTTGCAAGGGCCAGAATCCTGAATTAAATAAAGACATAGTTGGGACCACTAGGTCTGGGTCCTTTAGATCTTTAAGAGTGGCATTTATTTTTGTCATTTGCCCCGGTATATAATTTGTTTCCTTTTTGCTATTGTCTGTGATGAAACGCAATTTCAGAGTCTTCCACTTGGCTTTCCTGCTATGATTCTAACCCTATAGACAAAAGAACAAATGTGGTAGTTCTACCAAGTATCAAGAAATATCCATTCCAAGTATACACTCTGGGACTGGGGAAATAATCCCTGAGTTGTTTCATGGCTCCAGTGGATGTATTCTGAGCTGCTGCTTAAGCCAGAACTGTATTTCAAGGCCCTAAAGACCCTCATGCTAAGGGGGTTATAATGATGCTTTAGGTCTCTAGATCAATAGCCTCTAAAATACCTGGTCATCCCCTCCCAGTAAACAGTTACCCAAGTAAATGTACAGGGGTCCCTTTGGGAAAGGACTAAGAGGATCATTACTGAATGTACTTTTTATGATGATGCAAGGTCCTCCCTCAGGAATTCTGGGTCTGAAAACTGGCTCGGATCTAGAAACTGGGCAAGGGATCAAGAATTTTCACTGGAGCAGTTGCTCTCAGCATTGTGATTGTCCATCTCTGAATTTCTTTGTTTTATAAATTGAGCATGCCTTTGTCAGCTTCTCACCTATCTTGCCCCTGGTGACCTAGGTTCCATTAACTGTCTCCATAGCTCTCTGCAGGTAAGGACTCTCTGGCTGCTACACCAACCTTGTCACTCATTGTGAAAATTGTGCATTCCTTGCTGCTATAGATGAAGTGCTACCACCTGGCTTCTCTTACTTCTGTGTCTTATCATTCCTATTACTACTGAGAAAGCTATTTCTGTAACAGCACCTGGCCGGGCACGGTGGCTCAAGCCTGTAATCCCAGCACTTTGGGAGGCCGAGATGGGTGGATCATGAGGTCAGGAGATCGAGACCATCCTGGCTAACACCGTGAAACCCCGTCTCTACTAAAAAATACAAAAACTAGACGGGCGAGGTGGCGGGCGCCTGTGGTCCCAGCTACTCGGGAGCCTGAGGCAGGAGAATGGCGTAAACCCGGGAGGCGGAGCTTGCAGTGAGCTGAGATCCGGCCACTGCACTCCAGCCCGGGCGACAGAGCGAGACTCCGTCTCAAAAAAAAAAAAACAAAAACAAAAAAACCAAAAAAAAAACAGCACCTTCTACCATGAGCTCTGGCCTTCAGTGAGCAGCCATTGAGCTTTTCTGTGATACTCATGTCCCTCTCCCCAGCTCAATCCTCATTATTTGGGTAAACAGAGTTTTCTCTAAGCCTATCCATGGAACATATTCAAGGTGTTTAGTTTAGTTTTCTAGTCTACTATATTCACTATAGTATTCCCGTTTTACTGGTTCTTTCTTCTACCATCTGCTATGGCACTTTCTACTTTGCTTGGCAGGAGCCATCACTTTCTGTAAGCTTCAAAGTGCCATTAAGTAGCATGTTAGTCCTTCTATCGGGGTCTTTGACAGAGTATTATATCCTCATTCCAGAAAAATGTTCTCATATCAATAAATTCACTCCTTTTTATGTTCCTTATATTCTGCTCCCTAATTCAACACCTTCAGGTTCCAGTTTCCATACATACTCTTCTGGACCTCCCAGGTACATATTGCCTAGGTCTTGCAGCTCCTCAGGCCTGACACTTAACCCGCTAGAATATGCTGTGACATAATTCTAGTTATTGGTCTGGTAACCAGGAAGAGAAGTAGGAATCGATTCTGAGGGAATGGGCACATGTGGTCTTGCTTGTCAGAGGCCTCTGTATATCTTCGAGTAAGGGAGGAACATTAGCCTTTAAGAGGGAAGAGTGAGCCACTTCTGCAGACTTGGAGATCTCAGGAAAATCTGGTAAGTTGAGACTTTAAAGAATACTGACCCAGGGTCACAATCAGGGCCCGCATTTTTGCAGAGACAACTTGAAGGTTAAAAGATCAGCCTTCTTTGGAAATAATCTGCTCATATTATTAAGTCCTAAGTGAGATCCTCAGTTTTTTCACTCTCCAGCTGCATGAGATAGGAGTCTCTTTATATGCTGCTAGTGAGGCCCTCTGGCTTTTATATATCACCTTAATTTGGTGATTAATCTCCCTTGGCCTTTCATGTCTTCTCCAATGCATGGAGAACTTGCAACAATAGCTATCCAGAAGGCCAGGCATGGTGGCTCACACCTATAATCCCAGCACTTTGGGAAGCCAAAATGGGAGGATCACTGGAGCCCAGGAGATCAAGACTAGCCTGGGCAACATAGGGAGACCCCATCTCTTAAAAAGATAGCTATCCAGTGCTATACTCCTTTAATTACTGTCTACACCTAAAGTCTAAAACACCTGAGATATTGCATCTTGCGGTACATTTCTTTCTGCTCATATCCCATCAAAATTCAACATTAGTGCAAGTTTTCAGTTGCATCACTACCCTACCACAGGTAATGGAGTTCTAATTACCAACCAGCCAGCAAATAATTCCACTTCAAAATCCCTTTTTAGAGTCTGCCTCTAAGACCAGCCTCATTATCAAGTGTCATAGGTTGAGTTTTCTATAAAACCAACACTGAAGCAGAGATTTGTGGTTTATCAGAGAATGCTCTCAGATATGATATGTGTAAGCAAGCAGAAGAATGGGGACTTGTCAGAGAGAGATGCTGAACTGTAAGGTGGTCAAAACAGAGGCTTCCACCAATCTCATGTGGAGCTCTGAAGCTGTATCTTCAGATACCACCAGTATCTCAAATTGAGGCATAGATTCATTACTGGATGCAGGCTGGTCCTGGGGAAGGGATGTAACTTGGGGTAAGAAGCTGTCTTTGGCAAAGGGGAATTCCTAGGATAATTCAATGGCAAGAAACACTGTGGTCCCTGGGGAAATGAGTGCTTCCATCCCAGTGGGAATCTGGGTAGCATACCCCTGAATTCACTACACGTGTCCATACAAGGAAGATGGGGCAAAGGAATATCAGCCAACTTGACTCTTCTAATGATGGAGAATGTAAGCCCAGGTAAATACAAGCAACAAATAATTCCAAACCCTGCTTGCCTTCAACTTCAGAAAACAATGCAAGACCCATCGCCAAAGACAGAGAACACTCATCCAAACTCATTCTTGCCCATCCATGGGTGCAGCATCCTGTCCTTTTTAGTCATCCCTGCTGGGGAAAAGAATCTGGAGGACTGTAATCCCAGGCAAGTGGCCACGCAAATGGCCTTTCGCTTACACAGCTATTTTGCAAACATCCACGTATCCATTTTGTGAACCTTCATTCATGCTATAAACCTTTCCTCAGCACTGCAAGCACTATTTTAAAAACAAAACTTATTTAAAATAGACCATGAAGCCCTAAAATATAAGGGGGATATGTAAAGACACCTAACACAATGCATACTCTCTATGAAATACACAGTCATAGTCCTCCGTAATAAACTCTTACTAATCAGTTCTGAGCTTTATAAAACAATAGGAGTGAAATGACAATGCTGTCATTTGTGTATATTCTCCCTCAGTTCTCTCATGGAAAGCTTTGTTTCTATGCCACGTCATTCCTGACAATGTTAATGATTCACCATAAAGCAGTTTCTGGGCTATGATTTGTGACATTCCGACTGGTTAGATGGGAGGGCTCGGCAGGTTTCTGGGGAGTGTTTTGGATGCAGAAATGCCTTGAAGATAGCACTTTATTATATTTAGGACAAGTATGACATCCCACTTCAAGGAAGAGGCCCCTATACATATTGAGAAGGGATTTCTATGGTTTAAGTGGGGAGGAGAAGCTTGGTTTAAAAGAATGCCTCTGTGTGTTTTTTGAGGCGACATAAAGATAGGAAGCAGAGAAATGGAGGCAGGAGGCAGAAGGATTATGGATAATGGAAGAATTTTGCCTGAGGGTGTATGCCTGCTTTGCCTATTCCTGTATAACTAGAATATTTATAATTCAAATACTTATCTTTAATAATTAAAAACCAAGGAATATTAAAGACAAAAGGTAGAGAATATTATGTACACATGTGTAGGCATCATGCATTAAATCCCTACCCTTGCAAAATACAGCAAGAGGTAGCTTTAAAAGGAGGTTAAAAAGTGAATATTTTAAAATGTCTTGAAAATGGAATTTCTAATTCACTCCAGTTCTGCCAGCAGTGATACCCTTTCTTCTGATTTCTACACACACCATCAGTCATGGGGATAGCTACTAAAAATATCCAGCCTGGTTGTTTGACATCAGCACATCAACAATTAAAAAGTGGATACAAATATTTCAGATTTCAAAACCATAAGGCTTTCCTCCAGATTTATGAAAACATTGGCTATGCACAGGAAAAGGAAAAGTCATTTCCAATTGTTTCACAGAATACTTAGTTGCACAGTCTATGTAAACTACTAGTTACAATAGAATGTAATATTCTACCACCGCCAGGAACTCTCTCTGATCTTCTGCCTCTTCTCAGACAGCAAAGAAACAAAGAAAAACAGTCATTGCCGTGGATCGAAAGAATGTTTGAAAAGCGAAAGAGACCTCAACTGTGCCCCCTGGTATTATAAAGCTGTCAATTATAACCATGATTACAATGAAAATACTGAAATAAAAAAATTATTCATGGGGGGAATTCATTTAAAAAGAAAAAAGAGAGAGAAAATGACCCCCAAAACCGTAGTGTTTTATTTCAACCTAACAATTTTAAAGGTAATAAAAAATAATACAAACTAACAGAACAAAGTTGTTTACAATACAGCAGCAGAAAAGCAGAATGCTTAGCAGCCAAAATGTGAACAAATTAAGATGCCAGGTGAAATGGTCAGGTGTTGTTTTTGAAGAATGTGGCCCCCATGGCAGCAAGTTTATGCATGATAGTTTCAACTCATGACTAAAACCAGAGGTGTCAATATTTACACCTTTGCTAATTATGGCCAGAAAGAGATTAACGAAGAATTAAATGTTCTTGTCTTTTTACCTCCCCATCACACCAAGTAATTCCTAGTAGAACATTAACTCGACCTGACAATAATATCCAGTGGGTGGAGAAGTAAAAAGGGGGACCCACATATCTTTCTGTTCTTTGCTTATGCATTTAAAAAATTGTGATAAGCAATGACTAGGCATTGATTGTGGCCAACCATAAAATGAAAAGTCATACTTAAGATTCATTTTGTGAACTGGAATAAATTCATTTCTTGAACTGGGATTTGGACTTCACTGCTACAATACTTGAGACACTAATTACCTTAAATGGAGTGTCTTTTGTCTGCTCGAGGTGCTGCTGCTTTTGTGCTATGAAAAATGACAAAGTACCATGAACCAATAGCATCATCATCAAATCCTATATTTTCCAAAGGTACTGTGTATGGGGTCCCAGCTAGGGTTAACAGATCAGAAGAAAACAATGATTTGCTAAATATTAAATTGGATGATCATAATAAAAATCTCCCTCTAAATCAAGTTTGTAAATCAAAAGAAATTCTGATTTAACAAGAATATTGTACACTGCCTGCCTGAAGATGGGACATTCGAATATACAGACTTCTCCAGATTTATACTACCCACATATCTGCAAGATTTGGAAACTCAGCAGTTATCAGCATCATCTAATACTTTTCTTGTGTTCAATAATGAGGGGTAGGCTCACAGAGAGGGGTCCTCATCTTCTGCTACTCTTACTGTTTGTCTTACATCCTTCTTAGCTTTCCACAAAGTGCAATCATAATTAAATTCTAAAGCAAAGGATAAAGTCAACCGAATCATCATCCAACTAACTGCAAATGATGGTGGTGAGAATGACAACGTTACCACGCTCTTCTTTAATTCTGGCTCGACAGCATTTAACTCTGACCTCCTGCAGTTGTCAGTGCCATGGGCTGCTTAAATGCTATGCAAAAGCATTTATGTTTTATTTGTTCTAAATTTACTGGCTATTAATCTCACAGTGTGACCTCCTATTCTCCTATTAGTTGGCAGACTTCACTATAGCCTTCAAAAAGCTAAAGATTTCCATCAAGCTACTTTCTATTTATCCGGTCTGTCTGGCCACCTTTTATAATATGTAAAATTTCTTCTTTCTTTAACCATCCTTGTGGCTCTTTTGTGAGATTCATGTTACATATGTCTTCACAATGCTTAGAAATTTATTTCATTCTTTTAATTTAGTAGAGGTTTGCATTCCTTAATCATTTTCTGATTTTCCCAAAATTCCAAGAGAAATTGCTTATTTGTTGTGGAGTTTGTATAGTGAATAGCTTTTATGCTGTTAATTTAAAGCTTTTCCTTGGTATTTTCCTCATTCACATATGAGAAATTGTGGGGATAAAGAATGACCTCGATTACACTCAAAATAGAAAAACAGTGATAGCGTCAATTCGCACAGCCTAAGGGTCATTGTAATTTCCTCTGGATTTTTCCTGGAGTTGTGAACCTCCCACTTTTGGCCTAAATCGTAGAACTTAGAAGGAAAAGCAGTTCATTTATTGCTGCTCCAATTGATCCCAGAACTTGGGGGGATTTTGGCTATTGGTTGGGAAAATGAATATCTCAACTCAAAGCCTTACCAGTTTTCCGTATATGAATGTAGGAATCTATAAACTGGACTTGCTTTGAGAAATTCCAGGCTCTAGAGCTTTTGTGGCACTCTGGGATCTTTTCGAGAAGCTGCTCCCATCCCTCCTTCAAAAATGGTCCAGGGAGGAGCGCTAAGGTGGCACCCTCAGTACTGTCAGCCCACTCCTAAAGAACACACAATTCTAAGTGGCTTTCTAAAAGCTCAGCTCCATCGTACTTACCTCCATGCACTCCATCTGTAGAAGCTATAAGGGATTTATGAGCGAGCTATTGAATGGGAATGATAAAAACTGGAAACTAGGTTGCAGAAAAGAATGAGTAACAGTGGTTCCAGATCAGTCAAATGTTTAATTTTTTTTTATTTTTTAAAATTTCAACTTTTACTTTAGATTCAGGGAGTATGTAGGCAGGTTTGTTACACGGGTATATTGCATGACGCTGAGGTTTGAGGTACAAATGGTCTCATCACCCAGGTAGTAAGCATAGTACCAACTAGGTAGTTTTTCTTCCTCCTCTCTCTAGTAGTCTTCATTGTCTATTATTTTCATCTTTATGTCCATGTGTACTCAATGCTTAGCCCCCATTTATAAGTGAGAACATGTGGTATTTGGTTTCTGTTCCTACATTAACTCACTTAGGATAATGGCCTCTGGCTGCATCCATGTTGCTGCAAAGGACATGGTTTCATTTGTTGTATGACTGCATAGTATTCCCTGATGTATATATTCCTCATTTTCTTTATCCAATCCGCCAGTGATGGGCACCTAGGTTGAGTCCATGTCTTTGCTGTGGTGAATAGTGCTACGATTAACATACAAGTGCATGTAATAGAAGGCTCGAACCTACACTTCTTGTGAGGGAAATAGAAAGCTTTCATTTGTCGGAATATTGTGGGAACTGAAACAGAGGAGAAAGGAAGATTGACAGCACTAGAGAACCAGAGAATAACTGATGAAGTGAGTTCATACAGTATATGAGTATACCCAAGACTTCTTTCTTGAAGAGCTGTCTTTCCTCTAATAACTCCTCTCTAAGAGTTCTTGGAAATCTGCATGCTCAAACCTAACATATAACATTCATAACTACGAGTTTCGTGTTAAAATATTCCCTTAAGATAACTGATATTCTCATTTTACAAATGAAAAACACAGGCACATGCCACATGTTCCATGTATTAATACATGTATGTCAGTAATATTGCAAGAAGCAGGTGAAATCGCATAAAGTATCAGAGCCCCTACAATGCATATCCATCCAAGAGTGGATCAGTAAAGTCATCTTCCTATAAAAGGATTGTATGTATAGGGTTTTTATTTTCCAGACTTATTTATATCTGTTATTGCATGTTATTCTCACTGTGTCATAGAGTTGGGATACATTTTACCCCAGTTTCTACAAAGTTGAGTGGGAGGAAAAGTGGTCTGGAAATGACTATGGCAACAAAACCTTTAAGTGACATACCAAAGGCAGTAAAAGTGACAGCAAGTTCTCCAAAATAGGATGCCAAATCCGCCCTCTACTTTTCTTTGCACTAGATGGTGCTTTATGATGGGGATGTTATTCCAAGCAGCATAATTTTACATGAAGCTATTAAAAAATGGCACAAATATACCATCTTCTATCCAAAACATACAGTAAAGACTATTTAATAAAGATTATATAAGCAGCTTCCTCAAATTCCCAAAATTTCTATTGGAAACAAATAAAAACGAATAGAGAGACATTGGTAAGATTCTGTCACATTAGAATTATTATCAAAGTGACTGATGGACTATAAATAATAAGCAGTTATTAGTAATGCATCATTAAATTGGGGACAGTAGGGTTCTATATGGATAGGACTGGGGCCAGTGCTAAATGAAATATCCAAATTAATGCCCTGATGGAAAAGTAAATAGCTGTGAGCATACCAAAATAGAAAGAACTGCAAGCACAATGGAGGATCTTAGGTGGAAAAATTTAAATGGAATGAGATTTAATTTAGATAAATCTATAATAACTTGCTCATGGGAAAGTAATTCCGATCTGGGTAATAATAACAAAATTCTTCTAAAAGAACAGTAAAGTAGAAAAAGGATTGAGTGTAGTGGTTAATATTTTCTAAGCATTAAAATGAAAATCATTGGGGAAATGTTTTTAAGTTAAGTTCAAATCTTCAGAATTCTATCATTTTTAAATGAGCTGTAAATTTTAATTCTAGACTATTATTTCACATTCACTAGTTTGATAAAACAAGCTACCACCCGAGTAACCCCATCTATGACTTCAAATTACCTGACCAGTAGTTCCACCTTTGTTTGATGCCTGGAGTTTAGAAACAAACAATGCCAAAGGTTGATAAGATCAACACTGTAAAAGTCCAAACAAACCCATTGCACTTAAATCCCTCTACTTCAAACAAGAAAACAAAGAGCAGTAAACTCGTTCTAAGAGAGAGGAATCTGGTTTCAGCTCTGGTAGTGCCAGTCATAAATCAGTGGCAGATGCAAGACTGTAAACTTGGAAGTAGGTGATACTGCATTGGTTTTTAGTCTTTTCATTTAATACTTTAATACAGATAGTTCATAAAACAGGCCCAATAACTGTTCAACAGTCAAAGTTAAGAAAATATAATCTGATTATTTGATAATTTTGGTAAAAATGAAAGTAAGACTTTAGCAGACATGTGCCATCAAACTCATTTTTTTTTCTCCCTTATATGTAGCCACTTACTGGTTACTATGCCTGCATGGCCTCGGTTTCTAGCTGGAGTGAAGATGCAAACAGTAAAACTGAACAGGATCTAAAACTGGCAGTAAAAAATAAGTTAGTATATTCCTAAAACTTATCCACTTGCCCAATTTCAGATTCTTTTATTATGCAGTTGGTCTGGAACTCTTATTCAAACTATAACCATGTTTGCTGGGTGCGGGGCTCACACCTGTAATCCCAACAGTTTGGAAGACTGAGGCGGGTAGATCACTTGAGGTTAGGAGTTCAAGACCAGCCTGGCCAACGTGGTGAAACCCCATCTCTACTAAAAATACAAAAAATTAGCCAAGCATGGTGGTGCATGCCTATAATCCCAGCTACTGGGGAGGCTGAGGCAGGAGAATCTCTTGAACCCAGGAGGTAGAGGTTGCAGTGAGCCAAGATTATGCCACTGCACTCCAGTATGGGTGGCAGAGCAAGACTCTGTCTCAGAAAAAAATTAAAAAAAAAAAAATATATATATATATATCCATGTATACCAGCAGCTTTTAGTTTGTTTTGCTTTAAACATTCCTTTCTACACATTGAAAAAAAAGTTACTAATTACTATGATTACATGACTAAGTATAAAACTCCCAAGACAGGGAAAAGTTATGTCACTAAGCCAGGGTTGCAATGAGTAATTCTGAAGCCTTTAGTGGGGCGAGGTGGGAGGTTGAGGGGTGTCAGGCAAGACCAGGCAGAAAACTTTAATTTCAGTGAATCATCCATAGAGTAAGGTGTCACAGAATGAGGCATAACCATTTCTAACTGCACTTGTTTAAAATTTTCATTCTTGGTACAAAATTGGAGATAGTGAAACATTTAAAATATTTATATTTCTACATAATTTATGTAGAATTTTTATTATGTAAATTCATAATAAAAGTAACTATTTTTCTCCAGTGTTCAAAGTTCCAAAAGTGTTGGGTTGAAACATATTATTTGAAATTTTATGAAGTTTAATTTAGTAAATGTCCATAGTATTCTCCGATATCAGCCCTTTTCTCATTTCAATGAACAAAATTTGGTGCCATTGAATTTTCAGAATTTTCTTTGGCAATAGATGACTTTAAATTTTAAGAGGTTGAATATGGTGCAGTAATGACTTGATTTTTGGATGATTTCAACTCGCTCTACTGAAACTGAGCTCTCAGATGATTTTCACTAATCAAACTCAGGCCAAATTCTTAATACTTCAAGTTTCATTGCTAATTATCCCTGGATTATGCTCCTAGAGATCAAATCATGTAAATGTTTGGATCAAACTTTTCCATTCAGAAGTTAAACATGGATTAAATCAATTACAGTTTCGGATAGGTGACCCTAAAGTAACAAAAGGGCCATCTTACAGAAAATGTGCTTATAAAATAGGCTTTTAAAAATTACTTGCTTCTTTAAATTCCATTGTCACGGCAGAAATATAATCTGCTGTGGACATATGTAACGTTCATTTCAAAGCAAATATTTTGGCATGGCTACTTGCTTCTGACGTGTCTTTGAGGACACTTAGTATACCCTTAAAGTAAGAGCCTTCAGACGGCAATTCTGTCTCAGGCACGATCTAAGAGAATGCTTTGAAGGCGGCACCCCAAGTTGAAGCAGGTTCATCATTGCCCTGCCTGCATCATGTTTAACCTGATGTAGACTTGCCACATTGAAGACAACAGTAGCCTCCAAAAAAAAAAAAAAAAAAAAAAAAAATGACAAGATACAAGAATGCAGGGATTACAGACTTCTCCTATTAAATCTCTTCTCGTCTGTTGATATGTTGTTGAATCATTTAGAATGCCTTGCACTGTGCTGCTCACCTATGATTCTATGTATCATTTACATAAAGTACCGTCTTCCTTTTTTCGAGAAAAGTGGGACATGAGAGCTTTGAGGATACCTGAAGTTAATTTCCAAAAAGGAAAATGCTGTAATGAAGGCATTGAATAATATTTGAAAGCAACTTGCCCGCAGTATGGGAATAGCAATTTTAAGAACTGTTTCAAAGAA
This sequence comes from Rhinopithecus bieti, assembly GCF_001698545.2. Lineage (NCBI taxonomy): Eukaryota > Metazoa > Chordata > Mammalia > Primates > Cercopithecidae > Rhinopithecus > Rhinopithecus bieti. Next base: position 484,802 of record NW_016808909.1, on the reverse strand, counting down.
AGCCACATTAAGAAGTAGTGGCTTGGAATGTGGGCAGGGGGTGATATAATTCATATCTGCTGTGTATAATGCAAAATAAGAACATATAGGAGATATGCTCATAGGATTATGTTTATTTCCTCAGAGTGGTTGTTGGGAGCTCCTCCTCACTCATGATGACACCAAGCAGATAGATAGACCTGTATAATTCTGTCGGTCTGTGAATGTAAAGGTCACAAAAATAGTACTGATCCAGCATATAAATACAATTATGAACGCTCCCTGGCAGGCATGCATTCCTGAATCCTAAGAAATCTGGTTGGCAGTTAAAAAAAATCATTCGTAGCTCCCAGTGTTTGATGTTAAATTCAGGAACACATATGAAAAAAGATTCAAGAAACATGAATCAGAACTATTGCTTCACACCACTATGATTAGCAACATGCATATTTCTAAATCTAAGTTAAGTTGTTTTCTTAAATGACTGAAGAAAGAATTATTTTTTGCAAAACTAGATCATGTATCTTACACTATAGTGACTGATTACAGGTCTTCGGCTTAGTAGGTGATGTTTCCCCAGAGAAGAAAGTACTTGTACTCTCAAGGAAATAACACTGTGCAGTGTTATTCGATGTGGTGGGTGCATTTATTTTATGATTCCATCTTCCTGAACTTTCTGGTGTGATTCTAGAGCCCTCCTGCTTTACCTTCATTCCCTATTGGATTATGAGCACCCCAGAAAAGTCATAAAATCGGGCAGTAAGAATGTAATGCATCATAGATATTTCTTTATACATTACAGACATTTGAAGATTCATTAACTAAGATAATCATGTGAAAGTGAAGGAAGGATACAGGGCCTGATGCGAGTAAGGCCCTCAGTAAATGTTCATTTATTTCCTTCACCTTTCCTACCCTCTTTCACTCAGTCTTTCTCTCTTTTACCAGCCATGATCTCGTTGCTGCATCACCACACCGGAGAAAGCAGTCTAATCTCGGTGATGTCAATGCATCAGCCTATGTTGCTGAATTTGGGATACAGAATATAGTATCTGTCTAGGCTCCACTGTCTCAAGTTGCAAAATGGAGAGCTCATTGTCTGATCCACTGTTTTGCAAAGGGAAGTTACAAGAATCAATAGCATCATAGACGGACTTTCTTCCACACATTCTGTAGGGCTTTGTGATCTCTAAATATTTAATATATGTTTCCCCGGAACCCTCCATAGTTTCTGTGAAGCTATACAGTACAGTTCAAGCATGAATCCAGGTCTTGTAATGCCTGAAGCATATATTATTTGGGAGACTGTCTGTAAGAAATAACTGTCAGTGTCAACCTAGGTCCAAAATATTTCTTTAAGATAAAGAAGAATTCATGACAAATTACAAAGATTAAAGGCTGACAAGTACCACAAACATACAATATCCAGAAAAATAATATAATATTTCTATTCATTAACTGCCTGACACTTCCTCTAAAATGCCACATTTTGGCTGCACTTCTTCATATGACAATAATTTTCTTTCTTTCATATACTATTGTTAATAAATTTTTTTAATGATTTAGAAAAACTTTGGCCCATTTTGCTCTGTCAATGGCAGTTTTGATGTGTTTCATCATCTGGAACCACTAAAACAAGGTGTGTCAGATGGGCTAAAACAAAATCTCATACACTAGGATGCCAAAACAGGTGACTTCACATAGTCACACTCAATGTTTGCAGTCTTGTTACAGGCTTGTGTCTACAAACACAGGAATTCTTAACCTCTATTTGGCATGATTCACATCAAAAAAGAAAATTAATGTACTTGATTTTATAATTGTATAAGCTGCTAGATCAAGCATATTCCATTTTGACTAGTTTTCAATGAGAATCAAATTCTCCACATAATTTTATATATCCAGGAATTAGGCTTTTCCACAAACTAGTTCCAGCTTTTTATATTTAAAGCATTTCTTTTTTCTTCCATGACCTGCATCCTTCTGATATCATAAGTCAAGTTAATATTACAATGTGGCCAATGGCTCTGTATCTTTGATTGAGACCCCAGATGAGCTGGTGGAGTGGATAGTAAGAGTATTCTTGATAGCTATTTCTACCTTGGGAGGGCTAGCAAAAAAGTAATTACGCATCAAAGGAACTGGGAAACACACAAGTAACTCACTGAACCCAAAGCAAGTTTATAGCCAACTGAACTTTCTCTTCAGCCAAATCCCCAAAGTGCCAATCCATCACTGCCTGGCATAAAGGGAGGTGTGACTGGGTGAGATCAGAGTCAAAACAGTCCCAGCAGTTATAACTGATATGGTGACAGTGGTTTAATTTGACAAAGTTTACAAAAATGTATGACTATGGGAACGCATTACTTGAGCTCCTCCCCCTGGGAGGAGTACATACAAGTGTGGGAGAAGGGTAAAGCTCCATTAGCTTTATGGTGAACCTGTGTCCCATGCTGTGGTTAAAACCATAAGCTTTGAGGTTAGACACTCAAGGTTTCAGTTCCTTACTGCTTGTGTGATATTCAGTAATTCACGAAGCCAATCTAAGCCTCAGTGTCCTCACTTATAAAATGGATATGATAAAACTTGGCCAAGTGCGGTGGTTCATGCCTGTAATCCCGGCACTTCGGGAGGCCAAGGCAGGTGGATCACCTGAGGTCAAGAGTTCGAGACCAGCCTGGCCAACATGGCAAAACCCCATCTCTACTAAAAATACAAAAAAATAGCCAGGCGTGGTGGCAGGCGCCTGTAATCCCAGCTACTCAGGAGGCTGAGGCAGGAGAATCACTTGAACCTGAGAGACGGAGGCTGCAGTGAGCCGAGATCGTGCCACTGTACTCCAGCCTGGGAGACAGAGCAAGACTGTCTCAAAAATGAAATAAAATAAAATAAATAAAATTGATACGATAAAACTTGCCTTATATGATTGTTGTAGAGTTTAAATGAAAATTTATGTATGCAAAATTCATATTCTAAGCACTTAATAATAGATAACTAAGTTTATTAAGGTGGTAAGTGCTCAGAATTTGTCACCCTTTATAAGATAACCAAATACTCTGCACTATTACTTAAAATAAACCTTTGGTTTCTAACACCTACAATTCTACACCAGTTTATTTATCTTAATCTCCTATCCAAAAACACACTTACCCATCTCTCATTTTCTAATTCAAAGCCTTTATGTCATTCAAGACTCAGCTGAGACCTCATCTGTTTTTTCTAGTATTTCATATTTTTCAATACTTGTTTCTGGGTCCATTCTCTGAAGGTCTATAGCAACATTATCCAAAAGAAATAGAATATGAGCCACATGTGTAATTTTTAATTTTATGTAGCCAGGTTAAAAAATTAAAGCCAAGTGAAATTAATCTTATTAATATTTTTATTTAACCCAATATATCCAAAATATTCTTTCAATGTGTAATCAACTTTTTAAAATTACTAATGAGATATTTTACATTCCCAGTCCATACTAAGTATTTGAACACTGTGGGTGTATTTTACACGTACAACACTTTAAATTCACAATAACCACATTTCAAGGGCTCAATAGTGATGTGTCTAGTGGCAGTCATACTGTACAGCACATGTCTATAGCATGAATAGTTTCTATCATACTATTTAATCAGCTTTCAGTAAAGGTTTGCTGATCCATAGTTTGGATGCATTTAGTCATCAAAAAAGGAAAATGCAGCAGGGAATGTGATTTTCTTTCACTTATGCTACTTTTAGTCCTGGGTGAGTAGTGTTTATCCCAGAATGAAAACTCTTGAGTATGTGGAATAATGCCAGTTGCAGACTAGTATTAATATATCTGCTCTGGCATTCTTGTGAATAATACAAAAGTTAAGCTAAAACAAGGAGATTTGCATGTGGTAATGCCTTGCTTATAGAATAAACCATCAGACTAAGGTGCTTCTAGGTATGAATGGAGACCAGTATAATCTTACCACCACATCTAAAAGTGGGGCTCCAGTTTTAAAATGTTTACTTACCAGTAATCAAAAATTAACTTGACTCTTGATTCACAACTGTCTTGTTAAAGTAGAGGTTGCTTTCAAAACCCAACCAGGGAAGTCACACCCAAGGCGTATCACATCTTGTGTGCTACAAAATACCCAGGTCTTTCTACAAACCTTTGAAACTCTGACATGACGAGTAATTTATCATTTTTCTACCCTGAATATTTTTCAAAGTTTAGATACTAATCAAGTCACATGGCATAAATATACAAGACTTTCAGACCATATAAACCCACATTGCATTAATATTCCAGATTCAAGTAGACAGTGGATTTCCAAACATGGTTTTTGTTTCTTATAGGCATGTAAGAAAACATAGTTTACAATATGGAAAATTTCCAAGGTACATTGAAAAGAGCAGAAATTTTTAAAAGTATGACTCATCCAGTGAGTCACTGAATGTTCGAGGAAAATTTATCTTGGTGTTTTATAGTTATTTACCTTTTAAAAAAAAAAGTTAAAATATATTCTGATTATCAGACTGACAACAGGCAATACTTTTCATATTATATTACGTTATTTGACTGAAAATGTGTTTCATCTTATTTCTTTTCCAGTATGTACTAAAGTACAACATTCAAAAAGCTCACTAATGTCTGTTCTTGTATTGAAAAACTACTTCCCAAACATATTCCCCTCAAACATATCCCACAAAATACATTCACAAGCACAAGTAAAGGCAACTTCAATTACTTCTCAATGTGGGAGCATTTTATTTTTTAATTTTTAGCTTTCTTATCAAAATCCTAACGAAAGACTTGAGCAAATTCTATTTCCTCCATCAAACCTTCTTGAGCAGAGACTCCTCTTCTTTCTCTGAATTCCTGTGTGCATACAAACTTGGCATCCATTGTAATCTTCCCTTTGTTGTGCTTACTTTTCTATGTACCTAAATCCTAGCTCTACAATACAATTCTAAGTTTCTTGAAGCCATAGGCCATGTCTTACTCATCTCCTGTGGCTCTCAGCAGAGCCTTGGATAGAATAAACGTTAAATAAATGTGCTAGAAATCATGACGATTTTGATCGTAGTTTACAGGAATATCGTTCAGCAGACCAATGACATGATATAGCAATGTCAGCCATTATGAATGCACAGGAATATTTTCATATTTCTATCTTTTCCAATTCCACTTTTTGGCCATCTTTTTTAATAAAAGTGCTTAGTGTCTCATCGGCATTTTCATTCCAAAAACTCAAGTTGAATTTAAATTAAAATGAAACCCTAAAATGTCTAATTATATTCTAGCATCAAACAAAGCTTTTTCTCCCTTACAGTTATATTTTAAATGTTTTTTAGTGTCTAACCATAGTTAAGATTCCAGTTTACAAATATACATCTACTGTGGGGTTTTGTTTTGTTTTTTTGTTTTTTTTTTTTACAAATTTAATAATATCCTAAAGCCTAATTTTGTGTATTGGATTCATTTAAAATGTGGTTGCTACTCAACAATTTTGGAGGAAAGTATATTACATCAGATGTAACATTTAAACTAAATCCAGAAGTTAAAACTCTCTATAAATAAGAGAAACAGAAAGACGACCAAATAAGAAGCATGAAAGCCCAAGGAGGAAGTTAATGTGCAGCACCAAGTCTTTTGGCCTCATGAACACTGCGCCCAATGGATTCAGCGGCAAGAAAATGAAGCATCTGGCACGCAGAGGGGTGGAAGTGCAAGTGTGTGGGCTTACTGATGCCAGACTACCCAAGTGACTCAAGAGTAAGAGGCCATTGATAAGAAGAAGATTTGGATTAGCTGTGGCCTTGAAGTTACCCCTGGAAACGGAGTAGCACTCAGTTGTGAGAGGTGCATTAACCTCTTCAGACCACTAGGGTTCAAAGTGTTCCATAAGGGGTAATTTATTAAATGGGTCCTAATTGCTTGGTAATGTATCTTCCAAAAGTCACTTCTCTGTGCTATGATTAGGCCTGGGACTTGCCAAGTGCTGTCATTCTCTTTGTAACTCCATAATGGAACTCTAGGATGTGGGAAGCTGATCCATTGGACAGCTATATATCTAATCCAGGTTCAGAATCCTACCAGCGAAGCCAGACAACCTTCATTTAACCCTCCGGTGTGTAAACACCGAAACACACAATTGATACACCTTGTTTTGAGTGCCTTTTACTAAGTACACATACATTTCAATAGAATGTGGGTAATTGGTGTTATTCCTTTGAAAAATAGCACATTTTAAGATTTGTGAATTATCCCTTTCATTAAATTCTTTCTTAAAACTGTAAAAATAAGCGTGCCATTCTGTTTTCACTACCCACAACAAATTTTCTCTTGGCCTTTTTTGTTTCATACGGAGGACAATCAGCATGATTTTCTGATTGGCTCCCAACACAAAACAGAGTGCATTCTATGGGTCATCCACTTGGTATCACTGATTCCCAAGAGGACTACTTAGGCACTGGTTTTGTTAATTAACAAGGCCAGCAGAGGGAGTGAGAGAGCATTGCTACAAAAATGAAATCAAAATGTAAAATAATAATAACAATCATATGTAGAAAATCTGACATTTAAACTACAGAGGATTATACAGCATAATCTAAATATGGAAGCAACCTTTATCATATAGGTAACAGACTAGAATCAAAGAAACAGGACTTCTAGTCACTATTATAGTTTTATGATGTTTATGAACCAGCCAAAGGTAGCTATGCCTCATTAAAGTCTTGAAAATGGCCACCACAGTACCCTCCATTAAGATAGGAAAGGTTTTTGCCCTCTGTAAGAGAAAGTGATTACGTAAAGAATGGGAATTATTGGCATAAGTATAAAGCTGATATAATTTCTGTCTTTCAGGGCTTTAGGTCATTTCTTAGTTTTGACCACAAGTGAAAAACACCTGGTTAGTATTCCCCCATTCCCTAAGAACGTCAGTTTGATTAGATCATGAAATTAGACATGTATCTTATTAACATGAATAAATAATCATGAGGCTACAAACTAGTGTAGGGGAATGTCTTTTTATCTGAAAGATATTATGTATTCTAATCTCATATTTTACAACTCCTACTTCCAGACCATGTAAAGAAGTTACATATTTTCCAAAAAGATTTTCACACAAAGTGTTGCAGTGGAGTCCTGTTCAAATCCATCACTCAATGGCTCACGGTTATTTAGAATTTCAGTTTCATTCTTAAGGGAATGTGCTGTAGTTGTGTTTTCCAGATATCTTCAATAGCGTTTCTTACCAGATAATTTGTGTGGACCCCATAACCAGTTTCCCACAAGGCGGCTTTAAGAAAATGATCATCAAAACCAGCCAGGCTTTACACCATACTGAATTAAGTAAAACCTTTCTTTGTTTTACAAGTTTCAGATAATCTTGAAGACAGTGCAACTTGCCTGGAAGTTTAGCAGAAAAAATAGTTTGGAAAGTAAATATTCGGTTCTGCTTTCTCCAGTAGATGTCACTTTCTGTACATAGGATATCAAGATATATAAGATGCACAGTATCCCTTACAATGATGGCAAAAAAAAAAAAAAGAAAAGAAAACTTTGTGTTCCAGCCATATGTAACAGTTTTTAAGCTATCAATGGTATTTCTAGTGTTTGGAACCACAAGGAATCATAAGGCAAAATGAATGCTATTAAATAACCATCTTACATATTTCTGTGTAGCTTTGGCAATGGCCCTTAAGTGTAACATACAATACAATATCGCTAATGCCTTTTCAATAGTTAAAGAAAACTAAGTATTACTCTAAATTGCAGCATAAAATTGATTTTCCAAAAAACAAACATGATTTCTGAGTAAATAAGTAGTTATTAACGATATACTACATACTTACCAAGAACCTAATTAAATATGAGTTGAGTTAACCTATTATTATTTCATGTGTCATTCTTCCTGGGTCCTCTTTATCATTTTGATACTCACATCATCTTCATGTGCCTGAAGAAAAAAATAGGATTCTCTGGAGTGTCTCACTATATACAAGGGAACGTAGAATAAGAAAGAGAGAGAAAAGACAGAAAGATGAAAGAAAGAAAAAAAGAAAGAAGAAAGAAGAAAAGAGAAAGAGAAAGAAAAGAAAAAGAAAGAGAAAGAAAGAAAGAAAGAGAAAGAATTATAAATCTTACATTGCATTGTTTATAGCATCCACATGTCCAAGAATAAAAATCAAATGATGGAAGAATATTAATAGTGAGAATTAGATTAATTCTTCTTAAAATACTTTTCAGAATGCTCTTTGCATTATTAAGCATAAGCCTCATTATGCTGTTCTATTTGTATTCCAATGTAGTTAAATTTTATATTTGAGTTGTTTTAATAGATGACTTTGAAATGACAGAGGAGAGCACATTTTTGTTTCTTATTGATCCAATCAAGATTTTGCTTGTAGCTACTATAACTTGAAATAATAGGTAAGGTTACAGAGGCTTTTTAAAATGTTGATGTCTGGGTCACATCTGATTCAGTGGTTGCATTGACAAATGTGATTTGATAATTGCCAAATTAAGCTCAAGAGAAAATTAGTTAAACAACTACTTTTATTTTCAGACGCTTCAGACAAAAGATATGAAGTTTGGTAGCAAATAATGATAGGGTGCTAGAACAAAAATTCCCAAAGAAGGCAAAATGGGCATGTGGCTTTTACAAAACAAAAGAATCTATCTGGTCATCAAAATAAACAACATCTAAATGATCTCTCTAGGTTTTAAATATTTTGTGAAAAGAGTACACCCAAAGAGCTCGATTCTTATCTGAGTAGAGATTTCCTGACATGTTAACTGGGAAGTTCTGCTACCATTCTTGTGTATACTTTGTTAAAAACAAAGAGATTATAAGGGTTTGGGTAATAAAGGGATTTAGAGGCTTCACCTTTAGGCTACCGATTCCATTCCATTTCAGTTTTAAGAGAACTAAAGTCATGAATGTACCCAGGACATGTAGTTTACTTTTGATTCAGCATGAGTTAGGATCCCACTTTATAACAAACCCTAGGACGTTTTTTTCAACTATTCAGAGCAAATAGGGTTGACAAAAGAAAAACAAAGATTGAACAGGAAGGATAGAAATAAACACAGAGTAATGCTCAGTAAAAGCTGAATTCCTGAGGAAATAGACACCACTGGTGCCTCTCCTGAACATTTTCAAGGACACAGTCGGCTCTTTACCATTCTGGGTCTTATTACTAGTCTTGATCGATAAATAAACAGTAATCGATAATTCTGACAGAAAATGATGCAATAATAATTTTGAAATTAAGGACAACTGGTTCACGTCACATGGCTGAATTACAGTTCTCTGATTTGAACTCTGGAAAGAGCCATGCAAAGCACACCCCACAATGCTAGTTGTCAGCAGTTTTCCCTGTTTCAAACAGAAGACAGAGTCCTCATATGTCTCAACAGCCCCACTCAGGTCCTCGCCTGAAAGAGCTGCAATTCCTTAGCACCGTATTTTAGGTCTTTCTCCTGTTTTTCTACTTCAGTTTTCCCATAGTATTTAATACCTTATTTGTTTAATAGATTGGAACAGAAAACTCAAGACACTTTGAAAAACAGCCAATTGCTTACTTCCATAGCCCTAGTAACCCTAAAGGATGGCAGCAGTGTCATTATTTCTTTTAAATAATTATATCGTTACCTTTACTTGTACCATGTCTTACAATTATCTGCTTTAAATAATTTTATCAAATATTAAACAGACACAAACTATTTGTAGCTTACATGCAACAACACGAGTAAGTAAATAAATAAGATGTACATCTGTGTATCCCATATCCAACAGAAGATATGAAACGCTACCAGTAACTTTGGAACCATGAACCCCTCTGCAATCCATCCTTCTTCCCTCTCTTCCTGCATAGATACGACTATCCTGAATTTTGTGTTAATCAGTCCCTTTCTTTTCTCTCCTATCTTAAATGAAAAAAAAAAGGCTTCATAGGAATTTTGAGTACTATTTGTTTAGAAGAATACAATAAAACATTTGAGAAAATTGAGCCATATAAGCAATATTGATCAATTAAAAATGTTTCTGTTTTAATGTCTATTCAATCAACATTGAATAAATATTCTCTACATTCCAAAGTGGCCATTAGCCCCAGTTACCACCAATAAATGATGGAATCCAATTCTGTAGTTACTATCCGTATTATTAGCATTCAATTACAAAAATACCGGTATTTTATGAAGAAAAAAATATTTTTACCTACTTGTATCAATAAAATTCTGTTTGATGCCCTACACATAAATTGCACTTTTAATAGATAATATTTTCAACTCATATAGTAAAATATTTTGGATTCCAGGAGGGATTTCTAAGAAAATGTGTTATATCTCCTTTCCTGGAGTTTTGTTTTTTTTAAAAAAACACTTTTTTTTTTAACTTACAAGGTTTCTGTGACCCCTTACCCAAAGATAGGATCAATATCTAGATAGCAGATTATTAAGCTTCTTAGTATATTATTAAGGGAAAGATCTCTCAAATTACTGAGCCCCTCCACCAGCCATGTCTCAAAGATCTGAAGATGAGGAAGTCCTACAGGAGAAGTGGAGCGTGTGTCCCGGGGTCTTTGGTGAGGAGGAACTGGAGAATAAGAGAAAGAATGAGCCCAGGGAATGGATCCCTGAGGCATCCTGTCCCTTTCATCCTCCTCCTCCTTTTTCTGCATTCCAGAGTGGCCATCAGCCCCAGTCACCACCAATAAACAATGGAATCCAATTCTGTAGGTACTCAGCAGCAAATAACTGCAAGTATGTACCTGCTTTGTTTTCTTCTCTAGGACATCTCCCCTTGACAGATTCATTCTCTGTATCTTGTACCAACACTGTTGACCCTGGAGTGAACTTTTAAAAATGTAAGATGAGGGCATTCCTTCAGCACTTAGGAGTGTCTAAATCAAAATTTAGCAACCAAGTATAATAGCTTTTGATTATTTTAAATAAAATATTATATGATAACTCACATTTTAGAGTGTTCTAAATTTACATATATTATCAGTATGGGTGTTTTTGAATTCTGTTTAAAGTTACTAAGAAACATTCCATGCCTGGACCCTAAAATAGGAAAAATGAGATATTTAAGTCTTTGGTTGTAAGAATTGTGAATAAGACCCTTGATAGATTGATTACCTAATGGCAAGTGTGACAAATGTGACAACAGATTTAAGAATAACATTACCACTTCAGTAAAAAATAAACATGACTATTACTAATGATTAATTTATTTAATATTTTAATAACGTTGGAGGCACCAAAGGTATTGAAAATTAATACCAGATTGAAAGTTTGTGTAATAATTTATCACAATACCACTTCCATATCTTCTATTTAGTGTATTTCAGAAATATTTTCAACTTCTTATTCTTTATCTTACTGTCACATTCATTCTCTCCTTTCTTTTTCATAGCTATATTCCAAATTAAGTCCTCAGATTATCTTTTGCTTATCCTGGTCTCCCCATCTTCAAAGTTTGCCCTTCAATTAATTTTGCCTAATATTACCAGACTAAGCTTTGTAAATCCAAGTTTTTCTTCTTTTGCTTCTCATTTGATGAGTTCCAATTTTTCAGGGACGTAATTCTAAACTTTTTAGTATGGTATTTAAGTAATTAATGCCATACTTAACTTCTACCTAATTTTCCAGGCTTCTTCCCAACTACTGCAAAATCTATACTATTTCTGTATCTAATATGTAATCATTCTCACATACCATAAAATCCCCATCATCTTCATGCTGGACCTTGCCCCTACCCTTGCCCCTTGTATATTTTTGCCTGCTGAAATCCCACTGCTCCAAACCAGAGTGATTTTATGTGCAAACTGATTTTATGTGCAATCATTGAATTAATCCCAATCCCTTAGAACTCCCAAAGCACTTTGGTTCACACTTATAATATAGCACTAATCATGTACTGCCTCATATTTTAATTATGAAAGATATAGGTTTTATTGACACCCATGCTCCCTGGATGGGGTTCGTACCTGATACCCCCTTAACATGTAGAAGAGCATACAATCAGCATGGTATTTGTTGTGTTTAATTGAGTATATATAGCAAGAAAAGAATACCACTGTCATGTTTTATCAAGGTCTTGGGAAAATATACTGAGTATTATTGTTTGTATAAATAATTTATTATAAATTAAATTATCTTTATAGGCATGATGGTGCATGACTGTCGTCCCAGCTACTTGGGAGGTGGAAATGAGAGAATCACTTGAGTTCAGACGGTCAAGGCTGCAGTGAGCAGTGATTGTGCCACTGCGTTCCAGCCTGGGAGACAAAGGAAGATCCTGTTTCAAAACCAAAAAACAAACAAATAAACAAAAACCACACACACAAAAAAATTCAAATAAGATTAAAACCCAGCCCCTGCCTTCTAAAAGCTCAAAACCTAACAAGGGAGATGGGCACCCAAATACTATTAACTATAATACAGTGGCATAGTATTCTTTAAAAGGTTAAAACAAAATGCCCTGAAATCACAAAGGAGGGAGAAACTAATTGTGAAGAAAGGAGGTAGTAAGAGGGTATGAATCACGCTAGGATCTCTGAAGTAGACCTTGAAAGAGAAGTAGCTCTTGACCAAATGATGAAAAAGCCGCGCCTGATATAAGCCACATAGGCGATGCATCCGTCAACAACATTCAAGGGCATCGTTCAGTTAAACTCCAACACAATGGTGCCCCCTGGGATTGTGTAGCATTGTGGCCCAGGGAAACAGCAGGCCTGGCTGAGAGGTGCGCATACCATGTTCAGCAGTTGTCTTGACATCACATATAAGTTCAGTTAAAATTGTACTAAGATCTTACCTTCCAGTTTGTGTTTTCTAGCCCTCCTTTCTATAAGGTTTAGGAATTCTTTTTACAACATCTATTTAAAAGGAGAAGCCAAGAATATGACAATTCTGTTCACTCCAATATTCTCTAGCATAGTTACAAAACAAAATGGGTTACAGATTAGAATTATCAAAGCAAGATACATCTTAGCAATTTTTTAAATTTAATGTTTGTCAAACTTTTAAAGTCATTTTCCTTTCCTCAAATTAAATTTTGCGAAGATCACATGCAAACCAGAAAAAAAAGTAAATGGTCTTTTTCCCATCAAGACTTCTGCTGGTTCCTTGCAGCCCTAAGGGTTCAGAGGCACAGTTTGAAAACTGCCAGTTCTAGACCAGCTTTCTCTTTTATAATTGAGGAAACAGCAATCCAAAGAATTTGAAGTACCTTATGAAAGTTCATAGTAGCAGTTAGTGGCAGAACAGAAAATAGAAGCCCCTTAACTGTCACTCCACTGTTCTGTCCAGATAAAATTAATTCTATTTACATAGCAAAATGAGCATGAGGTCCAAGGGTCTCCCAGGGTGACATTTAGGATGGAGAGAGAGTGTTTTCTTTTTCATAAGACTTCATTGGAATTCAGTATTTCATTGTTAAGTAATTCAGAATCAATGGTAAGCCTTTCATGTTATTCTTTCTTTCATTTTGATATTGAATTACCAAAAATGACAGCTCCTAGATTCTTTAATTTCTTGATCCAAGACAAGGGGGGTGGTTAAAGAAATTGATCTCAGTGATGGCCTTGACTGGTCAGGCACTTTCTTGCTCTAGAAATCAAAATTGAATGTAAAAATCTCCCTCAGTTTAAAACGGCAGAAGAAAACCTGAAATGGCTTGTCTCTTACCTCTGTAGATTGTAAGGATGGAGAATAATAATGTTTAGATTCCTTGGCTAGTTCAACATGTTATGTTTTAATTTGCAGATTCAGTGATTTTTAAAAACCGATATTCGGCTGGGCGCAATGACTCACGCTTGTAATCCCAGCACTTTGCAAGGCCGAGGCAGGTGGATCACCTGAGGTCAGGAGTTTGAGACCAGCCTGGCCAACATGGTGAAAGCCTGTCTCTACTAAAAATATAAAAATTAGCTGGGCATGATGGTGCACGCCTGTAATCCTAGCTACTCGGAAGGCTGAGGCAGGAGAATCGCTTGAACCCTGGGAGGAGGAGATTGCAGTGAGCTGAGATCACACCACTGCATTCCAGCCTGGGACAGAGGGAGACGCCGTCTAAAAAAAAAACCAAAAACCAAAAACCAAAAAACAAACAAACAAAATATATTCACACACACATACATAGAAAGACTTAATCAAAATCATCAAGTATATAGCTGTTGTAAATTATCCTCCTTGTCAAGAAAGTTTAGTAACTATGACTTAATGGAAATAAATTTAGTTAGAGGGAAAAAAAATAGTGTTTACCAATATATACCCCTACAACTGGTAATCATTAAATCAAATATTGTGGCTAATCAATTAATAACATAAATTAAGTTTGGATAACGTAAATAGTCTGATACTATATCACGACAAAGCATTTATTGAAAGGAATAATAGAAATACTTATTAACATCAAATGAGTTAATAACTTTTGAAAGTCAAGAAATTTTTAGCTATAGGACAAATATAACAATATATGGCTTACAAATATAATGCTAAATGTGCCCTGAATCAATGCTGACATCACATAAAGACCTTTAAAAAAATATCAAGGCCATAGCTTTTGGAATTCATGGATATTCTTGATTACTAACCATACAGAAGTCATCTTAGCTTCTTTCGTAGTGGAGTAGGAAATTGGCAACAGGACAGAGGGCTCTCTTTCTGGTTATGCTTCATTGGCATTTCACTTCCCAAATCTAAATATCTGTTGTGAAGCATGGTCTAGCCAGAAGATATAGATTAATTTTCTAAACAGACCACAATTCCCCAGACTCTTCCAAAAATTAGTGCTACTGTATGCCATGATTTTCATGTGATGTCACTAGCTTCAGTCATCAAAAAAAGCAGACAGAACACAGTAAAGAGGCTTGCACAGTAGTGTCTTGAAGAAATACATCATAACTTAAAGATAGTAACCCAAATATAAACTTGTGAGAAAAAATCAGTTGGAAATGATTTTGCTTTAAGGTAAGTCCTAAACAAGTTTTTGATCTGTAAGTCCTATCATTTCAAACAACTCTTCTCATGCACACACACACATACACCAAAAAGCCACTGGTACAAAAAAAAAGAAAGATCTGTATCAAATTAATAGTTACTTGCTGACCAAAAATAAAAATGTTTTTTATTTAAATTACAAGGTTACCTATAAGTTATTAGGTTGGTGCAAAGTTGCAGTTTTTGCCATTAAAAGTAATGGCTATACATCTCTAATCATTCCAAAGTATTTTTACAAATTGTTCTTATACTTTGAATTCATCTGCTCCCCGCCAAATAGGAAAACAACCACTAGACAGTATGCTCTACAACTGAAGTTATTTTACTATGAAGAGATTTAAAGTTGACCAGCCTCTAAAGTGATGTATGCTAGATGCTAATCTTCATTTTGGAAAGCAACTCTACAGAAGTCATTGCATGTTGAATTGTTTAGCAGAGCAAGCAAGTGCTCTTCAGGCATAGGCCTGACACTCTGTCTCTGAAAAGAAAACTCTGTCTTGGTGAGGGAATATGATGTCCAACCACTTTCTACCTGGCTGGGCTCCAAGTGCATGACGAATTGCAAAAATACAATATACAAAAGGAATATTTATGTGTCTTCCTCCTTCATCAGATACACAGTATTTTTTCTCCCATGTCACAAAACTTGTAACCGCAATTTACAAGTATATGCACAAACTGCTATTGATTTAACGATGCATTTCTTTGATGTCCCTTGCCTTAACCTCATTTATAAAGCTGTTTTGCATTATTTCAAACTGTCAATGATTTGTGACTCATGAATATTCAAATCTAATTTGCACTTACCTTTTTGGTATGCATGCTTACTTGCAATATGTCTCTACATTTGCCCTTTTGTTTTGTATTTATTTGTGGATTATTTTATTGAAATAATACTCTTTTAAAAGCATATTAAGTCTATTTTAAAACAACAGGAGTGGTTGATGATTGACTCTTCTTGGTCTCAGTGCACTGTCTCTGTATTTTGCTGCTTAGCAAGTTCAGTCATTCTGTAAACATGTCTCTAGTATTAAAAAATAATCATCCTTTTGCTAATAGATGTCAGTGTCAGTGGGACAGATTTAGTTTGCTCAGCTATATGTCTCTAGGAAAGAGTCAAGAAGTTTTCAATGAACGTGAGCCTTACACAAAAAAAAGACAAAAAGGAAAGGATTATTTCTGGTGGAAAAACAAAAAGTTCATGCAGAATTGAGCCCTTCATGTCAGTGTGGATCAACTTTTCCACTTATATTGTGGAATGCCAGAAATGAAACCTAATTCTCTCAAGCACTAAAAAACCCTTTTAGATGTCTTTCAGATGATGATAGCTAAAGGAGACACCCAGGACTTTGTGGATTTCAGGCATGTCACTAGTGATTGAAGCTCCAAAACAGCAGAGCAGGGAGCCACCTGCCTATAGAATGGGTTTCTTGCAAAACCTGTTCAGAGACAAATGAAAAGTGTTGTTAAAAAAAAAAAAAAAAAAAAAAAAA
>NW_016808909.1:459614-468105 GCF_001698545.2 Rhinopithecus bieti | reverse complement strand
AAAAAAAAAAAAAAAAAAAAAAAAATGGAGCAAAGCACACTGCTTTTGTAATTGATTTCTGGACTCAACTGCGATTTCCGAGAAAATCCGAACAATTAAATGCCCTACCTTGACAAAAAAATTTTTCATATATTTATGTTTCATGCCAGTAGCTAAAATAGAAAAATACTTCATGGCATTTACAATACAATAGTTGCAGATTTCCTTACTTTTCATCATGCTCAATTTGTAAACTTTAAGCTGTAAAGAAATCACTGTCACCTATTCCCTTCCATTGCATGATAAAGTTGTCCCAAAATTTACTAAATGATTCTACACAAAAAATAAACACAGGTCCCAGTTCATCCCATCTAGTCAACAACATGTTTCTTTTTACAAATTTCTCGTTATAGCTCAGTTGTACATATTCCGTCAGGTGATATGATCTCCGTCCAAATGCTACTAAATTGCTATCTAATCTTTCGTAGTATTTTTTTATTTAGAAAGCAAATATTTTTATTTTTTATTTTAAACAAAAATGTTTTGCTATCATATTTTATTATTTGTGTGTTTAAACAAACATACTTTGTCTAAAAGAGTTCATGTTTTCCCAAATTTATCATTTTCTTCATGACTGTTGATATCATTATTATTTCCTCAATTTTGAAAACCAAACATCACAGATTCACTGGGCCCCATAGTATGCTACCCAAAGCTATCGATTCCATAAACCCCTTTACAGGATGCTATTTTTATGCATATAACTAACCAATTTGTTACATGCTGATTTTTGACCCATGAATCAGAGGACTCCTCCCTGGGAGACAGAAAACTCTTAGAAACAAGGATTTTAGCATTATGTTCCTTAACTGTACTACTAACTTGCTTTGTAAACTATAGCAAATTGCCTGAATCTCTAAAAGTCTTAATTTCCTCATCTAGGAAACAGGGATATCCCAATAATAATGATTGTGCCTACTTCATATTGTTATGAGAATTAAATGAGATTATTCAAATGCAATGCTGAGCATACTAGCTGGCAGTTAGACAATACTCAATATGGAGCTGCTATTTCCATAGCCCAATTTTTGCCAGAGTTGTACCTAGTTTCTCGTCAATTATATTTTAAAGTAAGCAAACTTTGTCTTCTCAAAATCTATTTCATATTTCCCCTACTCTATATCAGCATAACAGCTACAGCATTTGCTCCCAACTCCAGGGCTAGGTCCTTTTTCTAATCAATGACTGGCTCAGGATCCATGATTAAGCCTTCCAAAAAGTCATTCAAATGAGGTATGAGGGAAAGTTTGCTGGGGTCTTCTCAATTTTTTTTTCACACATCTTCCCACAACAGCATCCAGAGAAAGAGAAACAGGCACTCTTCCTCTCAGTGTGGTTGTGGGAAGATAAGAGGCTCAGAGCTGCTGCAGCCATCTGGCTGCCAGCCTGAGGATAAAGCTGATACACATAAGATGGCAGAGCCAAGAAAATTGAAGGGAATGAGAGATGGAGCTTGCCCCACCTCTTGCCAATGGCATAACTTTATTCCCTTATTGCTTAAGCCACTTAGAATTGGGTTTTCTGTTACTTGCAGCCAAAAACATTCTCACTGATTCAGGGAGGCAGCTTAAAGAGCAGTCCAGTGCCTGAGTTTACAGGAGCATATAAACATGTTGTAACTCCTCCTGCCTTTTCTAAGTCAGTAGCCCAGCCACATCTCCATAGTGTGTCTGTCTTTCTGAAAATAGAAAAAAGATTCAGAGCACATCTTCCAAGATTGCTCCAGTCTCCTAAATAACCAGCAGCTCTTTTTGCTTTTTTTTTTTTTTTTTTTTTTCTTTTGAGATGGAGTTTCGCCCTTGTTGCCCAGGCTGGAGTGCAGTGGCGTGATCTCGGCTCACCACAACCTCCGCCTCCCGGGTACAAGCGACTCTCCTGC
Organism: Rhinopithecus bieti; assembly: GCF_001698545.2. Taxonomy (NCBI): domain Eukaryota; kingdom Metazoa; phylum Chordata; class Mammalia; order Primates; family Cercopithecidae; genus Rhinopithecus; species Rhinopithecus bieti. Next base: position 466,187 of record NW_016808909.1, on the reverse strand, counting down.
CTCAGCCTCCCAGGTAGCTGAGATTACAGGCATGTGCCACCATGCCAGGCTAATTTTTTGTATTTTTAGTAGAGACGGGGTTTCTCCATGTTGGTCAGGCTGGTCTCGAACTCCCAACCTCAGGTGATCCACCCACCTCGGCCTCCTAAAGTGCTGGGATTACAGGCGTGAGCCACTGCACCCGGCCATCTCTTTTCGCTTTTGTAGAAATAGAATTCAAAGCAAGGGTGCCACCCCTGTCTTGCTTTTGTAACCTCATTTCAGATCCACAGGTTACAGAATGTTAGTGCTCAAAATATACTCTGAGTTTTACATTCTTCACCTCCTGGAAAATCACAACCTAAAGCAGAATGGCAACACATGTATCTAATCCAATGGCACGCATCTAAGTAAAACTTATTTTATGATTTGGTTTACGATTTTTTGTTCCTATTTCTAGCTGACCAGTTTAATTCAATATACATAAACTAAAAATAAGCTGGTGTCCTTAAGCTTCATTTTTGTATCTATATAAGGACAAATCTAGTTTGATTTATCTCTTAGGAACCTGAATAATAGGTTGTATGATCAAAAGAAGCAATTCTTGGCTAAAAATCTAAGAATGCACTTTTCATGGTCCCAAATCAGTTTGGTCTTTCTCTACCCCCCTTCCCACCCCATCTGCCTCCAGCTATCCTTGATTTAATCTTAACAGGAGCTCTCAGGATTGTAGTTCTAGTGTTCCTTTGAATAAGCAGTGAGAAAAGAAGCCAGCTAATTATGTATTGCCCTAAAATATATAGAACCACAGATCTGGAGACATCTTTAGATATTATCTAAAGAACCAGCCACAGATAATGCCAGAGACATGCCTAGGGTCACACTGCTTGGAAGCAAGTCATCTGACTCCCTAGACAGCATCACTGCCACTACACCACTATGCCTCTCAGGCAAAGTGACTCTTAAAAGATGTATGGGTAAATAAATTGCTAAATTTAACCTGTGGGGTGGCCCTTTGTTGCTTAACTTATTTTCGTGAGAATCTAACCATATCGTATCTCAGCTTTATGGTTATTTTTTAAAACTACTTTCTGTATTTTAAGATATGGAAGGTCAACTCACTACCTGTTTTGCTGAAGATTTCTTTACAGCATGAAAAAATATGTCCTTTTTGGTGTTTCTGAAAATTGGAATAGAAGTAGCAAAAATATGTGGTTTCCTTATTGGTTCTCCTATACTGAGACTTGATCAACTGTTGCTGAGGGCCATTGTGGCTGTGGTCTTGCACTTATTACATGGAGGACATTCACAGCCCACTGAAGGGGGATCCCCTCTATCCATCCTGCAGTCCAACAAATATCAATACTCGAAACCAACAATAGAGACACCGTGGCTAGGTATAAATCTATAGATTTTTTTATAGAAGCTTTTCAAAAATCTAGAACCACTTCAGTAAATTTTTTCAGATTCCTACCTCAATTTTAGTGGTACCTTAAAATTATTTTAATGGCTTAATTTTCTATCTCTAAAGTGAAATAATTATATTGGTCATATATTTCCAAATGCTGCTACCAGTACCAAAAAGACCATATATTTCAAATGGCATAAAACACATCCTTTTCATGAATCCAAACTCTGTCAGTCTTACTCATATATGTGAATTTCATAAATCATGGTCACTAAATAATCTCTCTCACACACAGAAACACAGAGTAAAAAACAATAATAACTGATATTTAGAAATCAAGTGATTCAAAGTAAAAATTCTGACTTCCCCACAGTGGATGGGTATCTCTAACTTAAAAGTTTTGTTTAATTCACAGTTGAAATCGGATCCTTAAAGAGATTTCATTAGACTTCATTTTCAGAAATATTTCAAAATTAGCTGCAAATCAATCATAAGTGAAAAAAACATCTAGAATCCCTGGGATTATTGACCAACAGAAAAGGGGCAAATGAGATTGTATCCAAGTATCCTTTCCATGACATCTTCTCTCTTCTTTTAGTATTTGTTAGGGCCACCTAAGGATTCAACTTAGGAAGTGTGGGGAAAAAAAAAAAAAAACACAGCAGAATCTAATTTAAATTTATTGCCTACCAGTATGCAACAAGTTTAAAAACTTCAATGACACTGTCTGGGCACGGTGGCTCACGCCTGGAAACCCAGCACTTTGGGAAGCCAAGGTGGGTGGATCACTTGAGCTCGGGGGGTCCGAGACCAATTAATTGAATATTAATTACTCAATTAAATAAATTGAAACTGTAGTTAAGAATCTTTTTTTGTAAAAGAAGGTCAATATTATTTTAAAAGTCAACTTTACCTAATTTTTAAGAAACACAATTTCAATCACATATTAAGTTATCTAGAGAATAAAATCAATGTTACCAATATTAGGCAAAGAAGATTTTTTTTTAATTTAAAGAAAAAAGAAAATGACTGTTCATTATTTCACATCAATAGAAATTTAAATATCTTAAGCAGATATTGTTAACCTAAACCTGGCTGTGTAGTATAATAAACCTCAATGTAGCCAAAACCATAAGAACAGTTTAATATTAAAAAGACTATAAATAAAATAACTCACAGTAACAGAGTAAAGGAGGAAAAAAAATGTATTATACGTAGAAAAAGCATTTAACAAAACTTAACACTAAGTTTTTTAAGTTCTTGGTGAACTAGGAATGGGGGGCAAACAGCTTCCTTAATCTGATACAGATTGTCATCAATTAACTGCAGTGAATAACTTTCTTAATGGAGAAAGGCTATAAACGACATTTTCAAATTAATAATAAGATAAGGATGTCCACTATTTAGGAATGCTTTGGTTCAATATTGTCCTGGAGATCTGGTTCCAGATAGAGCAATAAGACCACACCCCACTCCCAAAAAAAGAAAGAGAAAAAAAGGAGGGGGCGGGGGAAGGAAGAAAGAAAGGAGAATGAAAAGGAGGGCCGGGCACAGTGGCTCAAACCTATAATCTCAGCACTTTGGGAGGCCAGGGTGGGTGGATCGCTTGAGCTCAGGAGTTCCAGACCAGCCTGGACAATATGGTGAAACCTCAGCTCTACAAAAAATAAACAAAATTAGTTGGACGTGGTGGTAGGAACCTGTAGTCCCAGCTACTCAGGATGATGAGGTGAGAGGATTACTCGAGCCCACGAGGTCGAGACTAGAGTGAGTAGAAATTGTGCCACTGCACACCAGTCTCAGTGACAGAGCAAGAGTCTGTCTCAAAACAAAAGCAAAACAAAAACAAATTAAAAAAAAAAAAGTGGAAAGAAAGTAACAGGTTTGGAAACGAAGAAATAAAACTGTCATTTTCTGTAGACTATATTATTATCTAATATCTACATTGAAGGCCCAAAGAATTTGTAGATAAATTAATATATGAGACAGGCAGGCTGAAGATACTTGGAAAGCAATGGAGTTGGTGGAGTTGGTACACTGGTTATCCATACAGTGAAATGAAAGGGATTCTTACCTCACTTCTACACACAAAATTCCATTCCCTGTTGGTGAAGAATTAAGTATAAAAAGAAAAGACAATCAAATTTGTTAATAAATTTTATAGAACATTTTTTAAGTTCAGAATGCAAAATAATTTTATACAAGACACAAAAGCATAAGTCACAAAAGAAAATATTGATAAATTACAGTAAAATTTAAAACTCCCATGTATCAAAACACATCAAATAAAATTAAAAGTCACAAATTGAAATAAGATATGGAATTCATAAAATAATTTAAAACTCAATATAAAAATGGGAGAAATATATAATAAACAGATATTTAACAAAAGAGGAAATATAAATAAAGAAAAAGATGTAAGATGCTCAGCCTTATTAGTGATTTAGAAAATGCATGTTAAAAGCCACAGTGAGATACGTTTTTACGCTCACCAGATTGGCGTGGAAAAAAGAAAAAGAAGTAAAACATTACCAAGTGTTAAGAGAAAGGGTTGTAGATCAACAAGATGTCTTCTGTACTACTAGCAAGAGTGTAAGTCAGTGCAATCACTCTGGAAAATAAATCACATTATCTTCGAAAGTTGAGCATTTGAATGCCAAAAAATTGGAAAATGTACTCTTATATTGATACTCTAAATCTAGAAAAATCTTTGTACAAGAGCATTAAGAGATACATACCAGAATGTTTATTGCAGAACTCTTTTAGTAACAACAAAATGACAACAACCCAGGAGGTAAAGACAATTACAAATTATAAAAAAATATAATTACAGGATGGAAAATCGGGCAGACATTTAAAAGAAAAAGAATGAATTATCACAATATACACAAAAAATGAATCTTAAAAATGCAACATTGAATGAAAAAAGGAACCCGGAAAAGTACCTTGAGTGTAATATTATTTTACAAAAAAAAAAGCAAGATGAAGCAATATATTGTTTAGGAATATGTATATATACAATACAAATATAGATGTATATATAGAGAAAGGTTAATATATTAATAATATACACAATATCATTTTATTACATATAATTTATATTAAGTACATGTAGTTCAGGAATGCACACATAGAGAAACTATTAACAAAAAATTCAGAATGGTAGTTACCGTAGGGGGGATAGTCAAAAAATGAAAAGGAAGGAATACATAAGTACAGGCAATGTTTCCCTGCTTAAATTTGGTGGCTAGTTTATAAACGTTTCTTTTATTATTAAACATTGTAACATTTAAGTAGGTTATATATATGCTTTTGAATGTAACACATATTTTACGAAAAATAAAAGTAAGAAAATAATAAGTGATCTTTTTTAATCAGAGTAATGTTATGACTAAGATGGGAAATAACAGATGGAAATAAAAGAAAATTAGAAAAAGCTCATATCGGGCCGGGCGCGGTGGCTCAAGCCTGTAATCCCAGCACTTTGGGCGGCTGAGGCAGGCGGATCACGAGGTCAGGAAATCGAGACCATCCTGGCTAACACGGTGAAACCCCGTCTCTACTAAAATACAAAAAACTAGCCGGGCGAGGTGCTGGGCGCCTGTAGTCCCAGCTACTCAGGAGGCTGAGGCAGGAGAATGGCGTAAACCCGGGAGGCGGAGCTTGCAGTGAGCTGAGATCTGGCCACTGCACTCCAACCTGGGCGACAGAGCGAGACTCCGTCTCAAAAAAAAAGAAAAAGCTCATATTAGAAATCCTTTGTTTCGGTAGAGCAAGAAGAGAAGTCATCTGACAACAAGAGGAATGAGAGTAATTAGGGGCTACTGAGTGTGTCGTAGAGAAAGGAAGAAAGGAGGAAAGGAAAGGAAAAGTATGGATAGAGAGAGGGACAGTGGGAGAGCAGGGGAGAAGAGAATGAGTTATTGTCAAAGAAATGAGTCTCCACAGAAAGTGGATTGTTTCAGGAGGACAACTGAATTTAGAGCATAGATGTGAACTGCACACACTCAGGGCTTCTTCCCTCAAAAATGGACTATTCAGCCAGAGGAACCAAAAATGACTGAGGATTAATATGGAGATTGTCATGACTATGTGTATATAGAAAGAGGTTGATATATTAATAATATATACAATATCACCATATTACATATAATTTATATTAAATATATATAATTCAGGAATGCACACATAGCAAAACTATTAACCAAAAATTCAGAATTATAGTTACCCTAGGGGAAGAAAGCCAAAAAATGAAAAGGAAGGAACTTTCGTCATGACAAAAAGTTCAAAAGTGAGAGAGGCCTTGGTATGCACACTTAAATATGTTCATATCCTCTGGTCTATTTTCAGGGATCCATTCTAAGAAAATCATCCTGAGTTCTGAAAAACTTTCATACCCAAAGATGCTCATTACAGAATTACATATAAAAATGAAAACTATGTATAAATAAACTTAGCACCCAGTAACAGTGGGATGAAAAAAGTAAACCATTTTACTTAATTGATGACATTTATTTAAATAGAGTCAAAAGGAATTTGAATACTTAAGTAGGATGCAAATTGTATGCAAAGTACAATTACAACTACCTACAAGAAATTATGCAGAGAAAAAATACACAAAATACACTAAAATTTTGGCAGCAATTGTGTTTGGATACTTTGCTCATTGGTTATTTTTTCCTTTTATCTTTTCTGCATTGCTACATTGTCTTTAGTAAATATGTACTACTTTTAAAACAGGAAAGCAAACTAAAAGATACGTTTATTAATTGTATTAGTTTACAGTTTAATACATGTATTAAACTGGGTTGAAGATCAAGAAAATCAGGATATGGGCCGGGCGCGGTGGTTCATGCCTGTAATCCCAGCACTTTGGGAGGCCGAGGCGGTGGGATCACGAGGTCAGGAGATTGAGACCATCCTGGCTAACATGGTGAAACCCCGTCTCTACTAAAAAATACAAAAAACTAGCCAGGCGAGGTGGCGGGCGCCTGTTGTCCCAGCTACTCGGGAGACTGAGGCAGGAGAATGGCGTAAACCCGGGAGGCGGAGTTGGCAGGGAAGCGAGGGTGCGCCCCTGCCCCCCCGCCCGGGTGATCGGGGCCGATTTTTTTCCAAAAAAAAAAAAAAGAAAAGATTCACCCATGACAATGACCTGTACTGAAGAAACCACACTAAACAGTCCA
>NW_016808909.1:454486-459345 GCF_001698545.2 Rhinopithecus bieti | reverse complement strand
CTTCTCTACTAAAAATACAAAAAATTAGCCGGGCATGGTGGCAGGCACCTGTAGTCCCAGCTACTCAGGAGGCTGAGGCAGGAAAATGGTGTGAACCTGGGAAGCGGAGCTTGCAGTGAGCCTAGATCGTGCCACTGCACTCCAGCCTGGGCGACTGAGCAAGACTCCCTCTCACAAAAAAAAAAAAAAAAAAAAAAAAAAAAAAAAAAAAAATCAGGATATGACTAATGAATTGGCAAAAAATAATCAGGGACCCAGAAAACATAATAAGGGCCACAAGGAAGACAGAATCATTTATATTTTAGAGGCTAATATAGTGGATTTTTAAAAAAAAGCAATCTCTACATTTGAGATGTTGAAAGTAATTTTCAGTTCCACATTGTAGCCATAGATGTGGGTGGCTAAAATGGACATATACGTGTGCATACACGCACACATACGCGCACACACACACACACACACACACACAATGTGAGTGGGAATGGATTTTGGGATGTGAGGTGGACAAGAAAACAGTGGACCAAGTGGAGATGATCAGGGTAAGTGGACAAGAGCAACCTGAATTAGCCAGGATAATATAACTTTATAGTTTGAACTTCAACAAAGATTCACAAATATTTAGCAGCATTACCATGTTAAAGTAAATTATACTTAGGTCTCAATTAACATTGAGAGAGAAATAACCAATTTTGTAAAGACCAATTTTGTAAAAACAAATAACCTGTGTAAAATTGTGTTCTATTTATTAGTATGTTCAATTGTATATGAATGCATCCTAGGTCCTAAAACAAATGGCCCTACTTTATGTTTCTTCTCCACAAATATATTGTGACTTATTTTTCAAACTGTATATCTATATCTCGAATAAGCCTGGTCCAACTCATTATATAAGTAAGACATAATAGGTAAAGTACATTAATGAAATCTCTGAAGATGGCATTTTTCAAGCAAGTCTCTGTATGATACCACCTTTAAAGTTTATTCTACTTTTCATATCATACACTCTAGTCACCAATGGAAAATTTATTTAAATGTTTCTGTTTCCACGTATACCTCAGCCAACCTCCTACATAAAAAGTCATGCAATATTGTATGTGCTTTTTTGGTTTTATTACTAATGTAAATACTAATGAAAGCTAAATCTTTATTCATTAGTATCATTGATAATTTGAAAGAATATAGAAGGCTAAAATGTAATTGAATTGAAACACATGACTCTTGCTAAGACTTAGTTCTGACCTAAGAAAGCTTCTTCTACTCTCAGTTCCCCATACCCCACTCACTCTCTTTAAGGCTCCCATAGTAGCCTAGGCATATTTCTACCTTTATTCATACCAAAATCTTTTTATACACCTGCCTCTGTTTTCCTCTAAAACCCAATTGAAGGTGAGAATATATTTAATTAATCTTTATATGTCAGCACTCATAAGAGCACCTAGAGAACATTGCAAGCTCAACAAATATCTATTTGAACGACTGAATGGACGTAGGAATTAGTGATTGAATGTTTTCTCCCCAGTTATTAATTCTATTACATTATAGAACATCTGTGGCTCAGGATTCAGTGTTCTGGTTCTATTATGAGTTCACAGCAGAGTATTGTATTTTAAAGATACTCAATCTACACTGCTAATCCAAAAATCAGCCTTTATTTAAAAATTAATTTCAGTGTACCCTCTATAGTCTTAAAACATTATTATGCCTCCTGGTAAAACTTCCAATTATATGTTTATAAATTTGTTTTTAACCTGTCAAGCATACATTGTGCCCCCTGTTACATACCCATTTTATTGTTAGTGAAATCACTGGATTCTAAATTGCAATGGCATTCTTTATTTCAGCAGTAATTTAGCAGGGACAAACCCAATGATACATGGAAAGATGCTTATTACCTCCTACACCTCTGCCTCTAGCTCATCTAACCCTTTTTCCAACATCTGTGAAAATAAGAGTTCCCTCCTTTCTCATCTGTTTTGCTCAACAAGATGCAGAGGGAAGAACAATGAACTTCAAGCAGGCAGTTCAGGGATTTGGTCCCAGGATTGTTACTACCTTCAGTTAATTAGACTTTGAATGCTTCTCCTAACAGTTCTGGGTTTCCATTTTCTCCTGTATAAAATGAAAGGGTTGCACAAGATGATAATTGTAAAAATAACTAAAAGCCCTATTTATTAAGCTTTTACTATATGCAAAGAACTGCACTATGTGCTTTACAAGCATTATCTCATTTAATTTTAATCCTCTAAACACGTTTATAAGGTGTATCAGTCAAGGTCCAGCAGGAAACAGATGGTACACATCAAATTGGGTAATTTGAGGAGAGCTTAATAAAGGAACTTTATTAAAAAGGTGTGAGCAGGGTGTTAGGAAACCACGAGGGACAGTGCAGTGCCCCAAGGCTAGTACTGGAGGAGGACATGGTTACCTAAATCCAGAAACGGAACTGTGGGAAGAGGACTGCTTGAGCTGTGGCTGGAATGCAGCCAGCCCTCAGGGACCCTGGGAATCAGCATCCAGACCTGGCTCTACCCAATCTAGGCAAGCCCAAGAGGAAACAAGGGCCATTCTAAAACCATCTATACCAGCCTTTAGGGCACAAACCAGGAGGAGGAAAGTAAATAGTGGACCTGAAGGGGCTGACAAACGTGTCCAGTAATATGAACTATTGTTGTGCGGATTTTATGCATGAGGTTACTGGGGTTTAGAGGGGTCAGGTGACTACTAAGAGTTCACAATCAGCACAGGCTGGATCTAGTATTCAGCCCCTTCCTGTCAGACTCCAGAGCCTGAGCTCCTGATGGCTTTTTAGCCCTTGGAGTCCCTTTTTGTCTTTCTAGGGTTAAAAACAGCCTCAGAAGTGATCTGATTCAACCCTCTCCCTTAGAGATGTTTGAATAAGATGTCTCTCCATTTAGGACATGAGCCTTGCAGAGACCTCAGTCGCCTTTGAAAAGCTAGTGGCCTGTGTGCTCATTCTTCCTGTTCCAATACTGTGGCTTGTATCCTGACATGTAATTTTGGTTTGTAACCTTGAACGAGACACTCATAGAGAAAAAGTTGTTAGGCAGTCAAAAGGAGAGAATAGCATTTTTTACTATTAAAATTTTTTCTTTCTTGTGACATGCTCTCCTCATTAAGCAAACTTAAGGAATTTTCCATTGACAAAGAGTTGTCTAGTGAATAGCTTTGCTTGGGGTCAGGGTGGGGAGTAGGGAGGGCAGTCAATCGATGACTGGATTTTCCAATTTCATGTGCTGGAGTTAGAATACGGCCCAAGACTCTGTTAAATGTGTTCCAGTAGACTATGGAAGAAGTGAGCAGAATGCAAAATGTTTAAATGCAGTGAAACTAAAAACTACTATTAAACATATTCTTCAATATTCCTGTGAGGGTCCTTAAGACAAGAAAAGGAGAGGAAATTCTCATGGAGTGACTAGTCAGAGGTTGTTAATTACTCTTTGTGTGAGAATTAAATTTGCTGAAGAGGGATGACTGAAGTAATTATCTGAGGTCAAGGGGCCCATCCCCAATCTGTCTGCTCCTCTGTCAAATAGAGATAAAAAACCCACTCAGTACTCTTAGTAATGGGAAACTGTTCCTGTACAAGCACTTTTTGGACTACAAACAGGTTGTAGTCTAAGATGGTCTGTAACTCAGTTGTTGGGAACATGAAGCAAATCTTCTGAAAGCCAGGGTGTTATAAACTGTGACTCAGGGTTGGACCAACCTTCGACACCCATTTAAATCTCGAATCTCACTCAGTGTGAGTTGCAAAAGTACTTCCTGGTGTGAAGAAAGAGGAAAATGACAACACTGAGAACTCAGTGCTCCTGTTCCAGGTCAGGTTCTGAACCTGGCATGTTCTCACTGCCTTTCACACTCTAGCACCTTCAGGCCCAACGCAAGAATGGAACCTGAAAGTTTCAGGCAAGTGCCATGATTTGCCATCTTCATTACCAACAGGATGTAGGAGGCTTTCATGGGTGTACAATGAATAACGTGGCCCAGATATCCCTCACCTTGAACTCAAAGGCCCTTTTGTTTGTTTGCTTTTACACCAGAGTGAAGGATAGAAAGTGGAAGAGTTACATGTTTGTTTTTGATTACTTGGAAAACTTTCCGATTTTAGCAGAATGTCTGCCTACAAGTCATGAGGATCTGTGAATGAAGAAAAGGAATGGTTTGATTACCTTTTTAAAGATTATCCCCATAGGCAAGGCAGGCCTGAGAGAGCATTATCAGGAGAGAAAGTTCAGTTTGGGGTTCCCTTTTAACTAACTGGGCAATACAGTATTGAGAGATTGACTCTTCATAGGAAATCTTCAAAAACCTGGCTACAGAACTTCTTTTTTTGAGGGAATGATTTTCCTGCCATTGAACCCTAGCTAAGCAAGACTTTTGAGACTGCTTTAATCATCAGTGGCTTCAGTGTCTTGGTAGTGAGTGAAAACGGGATTAGGGTGGAATAAGGGGGAAAAGTTTGCAGTGACCCGTGGTGAACCAGTGTTGAGATCCTCCCTCCTTTAAATAGGGCCTGCATGTGTAAAATCAATTTCTACTTTATGAGAGATTAGAACCAGAAAGCGGCTCATATTTAAACCCTGCAAATATAAGGAACAGTGAGTTTACCCCAAATTAGCTTTCAAAATAGCTCTGATCTAGTAATTTGCCCAGTAATTTCCCCAGACTGGGGCAGGTCTGAAGAATTTAAAAAGGGGAGGAAGTGGTATCTGATAAACTTTAGGATAGCTGAATTTGGGGTGGAGGGAGGAGTGGAGGAAGAAGGTAAGAGAAGAGGAAGAAAGGTGGGAGAGAGAGAGAGAGAGAGAGAGAGAGAGAGAGAGAGAGAGAGAGAGAGA
>NW_016808909.1:441001-451632 GCF_001698545.2 Rhinopithecus bieti | reverse complement strand
GAGAGAGAGAGAGAGAGAGAGAGAGAGAGAGAGAGAGAGAGAGAGAGAGAGAAATCGAACTCCATCAGGTTGCCTTCATTTCCCCACAGGATTTCACCCACTATGAGCGTCGGTGGTTGTTTTGTTTATGCAAAGTTAGTCGGCCTGAGAAGAAGGCAACAATGATTTTTAAAATGTAAATGAAACCACGCGCACACACACACACACACACACACACACACACACGCACGCACACACTGGGTCGGGGCAATCCCTGCCCGCAGACTTTGAAATGAAAACACGCCGAGGAGGGCGGGCTGGAGGGAGGCCGCGGCAGCAGCGGGGAGCGTTGTCGGTGACCGAAGGAGCTCTGGTGAATATCAGGTTCGGATTAGTGACAACTCAGAAGTCACGCCGGCGGTTGGGGGAGGGAAGTTTGCCAAGGTCTCAGAACTCGACGGAAGAGAGAGCGGCTTCCCTTGGCGCCGGGCGGAGCTGGGCGTCCGCAGAGAGACCTCTGTCCTGGCCCGAGCCAGCTCCCCTCCGCGCTCTCACACCCCGCCCTGAGATTGAGTTTGTCAGCGATCATAAAATGGGAATTGATTATTCCAGCCACCATTGATTAGGGAAGAATGCTTACTGCAGCAGCGGGGAAAAGGTTAAGAGGAAATTGACCTTCTTCCTAGGTGACATAAAGTCATTAGGTAAATGAGATATTCACACAGGAGTTTTAAAAGGTCACGCTCAATTTTTATTTGTAGCCTGAAGAGTCAACCTGGAGCTGGAGCTTAGGGCAGGGACCCCGCTCTTCCGGACAAGCGGACCGACTGGGAGACAACTCTCTTGCTGCGCTGGGCAGAGGCAAGGTGGGAAGTGGGTTATTATTGTCTGGGGAAGATCGCACTGGAATTGGTGGAGTCCCGGGCCCCCGAACTCTGCGCCTCCTGCCTGACCCGTGGGTGCGTCTCTGTGCATGTGTCCCTCTGGGGCCCTGAGCTTCGTGCGGCGTCTCCTCCGTTCCAGTCACCCGTAAGCAAAGGGATGCCGGGCAGAGGCAGACAATTAAAAACACTTATCCTACCATAGCCGGCCACGTATCACACAGAGTGAAAGTGTTTTGTTTTGTTTTTTAAGGAGAGGGTGAGAGATATATTTATGCACATATTTATCCCTCTAATTATAGGAATTAATCCTCTTACTTATGACTAAAAGGTAACGTGGAAGGACGTCTCTTTGATGTGGAAAAGCACCATTTGTGACTCACATTTAGACTGATTAAGGAATAATTGTTGTTAAACGCTTTACAAGAGAAGAGTGTTTAATTGAGGGGCATTCGTAATTTTACGGCTTAGTACGAAATTAAACGTAATTAAAAACTCAGAAATTCCAACTGATTTTCCAATTATTTTTATTGTCTGAGTTAATTATTACACAAGGGTATCACTTTGCCCTAAAGGCATTTTTAAAAAAGCAACCATACCTTTTCCAAATATTCGCAGAGAAGCGACTCAAAGCTTTCTCCAGGTATAAGCCTGGTAAAGGACCTTCCTTCTTCACTCCCCTCTCCTTCGGTCCCCCGCGCGCCCCTCCTTCGCCTCCGGTAATTAAGCGTTTCAGCCACTCTCCCCTCTCTCTGAGTTCCTGTAACACCTTGGGATGTGAGAAAGTGATGGCAGTTCTCTTCTGCAGATCATTACAGGAAAACTGGAAGTATCTGTAGAAGGCTGATGAATTTCTTGAAGTAACACTTGTCATACATGGTGGCGAGATTTTTTTTAAAAAAAGCTAAGTAAACACAGCTCTCTGGGGGCGATCCCTCGATGCCTCTGCCTTGGGGTGTGTGGCAGGGGGGAGCTAACACCCAAGTACCGACTGGAAGTTGTTTATAAACTCGCACATGAAGACGTACAGATGCATGCTGGAAACTTTCTTTGGTTTGCAGTTTTATTTATTTATTTATTTGAGAGAAGGATGGGTATGAAAAAGCTTCTCAGACTATGAATTATTTTTTAATGCTGGGATTGACGGCAAAAAGCCAAGCTATGTTTGCATGTGTAGCTTCTTTAAATGTCCAAATAGACTTATTTAAATACATCAAAAGGTTTACAGAAAGTGCCTCAGTGTTACGGAAATGAAAACACATCCTCACAGCTAGTCCAGAAGTGGCCCTGTCTTCCCTATCAGACTTGGATATCTTTCCTGTCAAACTCTGAAAAAAATAAATAAAAAACATAAAATTGGGGAGAATGTGGATGTTTCAGTTCATCTGGACCGAGAGTATGGAGCAATGGAATGTTTGTGTTTCAATAAGTCTTTAATTTCTCTGAGATTTTTAGGACAGGGACTTCAGTGGATTCTAGCTTTCTATTCGCTTTTCCCCTCCACACCCCATAAAATAAATGATTGCCTCTGATCTGATGTGCCAGGTGAAAATGGGTAGAATTAAAACTGTCAATTCGGTTTCCAACTTGTGTCTTTCGCTTGAGTTCAAAAGCTTTTAAAGTTAAAACGTGCCGATCATTTATAAGTATTATTTCTTTTCTACCATCGAGGCTTTTAAGTAAAAGAAAGAAAAGGTGTTTATATTTCCAAATTCATTTTCCCTGGAAGATTTCAATCTGCCAGGTAATTTGATGATGGACCCTGACGGTATGAGAATGTCTGCCTGGCGGAGCCTGGTTTACCCGAGTGCGGCCAAGTACACTCAAGTCCGGTCTTTCCCTTTTTTTACTCCAATGGTATATTTGGAGCTGGGATGTGGATATTTGAATTCGAAGCTTTCCAAGTGCTTCAGTACTATTTTGAAGAAGAGGTTAGAGTAGGCAGAGTTGGGGAGAAAGGAAGAAGAATCTCTTTGAAAGTTAGAGATGGTGAAAAAGACATGTAATCCGATGTGGAAAATTGAGTAAAAGAGGTAGTGCACACTTTAGCTTAGGCAAAGATTGCTGAATCCTTTGAAGAAACTGACACGGATTTTCCAGAGATGGGGTGGGTGTAGGGGGGGAATCCTAGGGTGGGCATTTTATGTAAATGAGCATATTTGAAATATTGTACAAATCCGGTATAGTAAAACTGACAGTTCTGACAGTATTGACAACATAAATATATGTTTGAACACTGCACTTTCAGACACTTAACCGATGAAGCAATAAAAAAAATTCGACTACAATATTTCAAATAATCGACATTGATGTTTTGATACATCATTTTTATACTCCAAATCGATCTATCACTCTGGGGCTGGTCAATTTTAAGTAAAAATGTGCTGCAATTATTTGTACCTTGGCTAATGATGACCTAATAACAGTCCCCAATTAATTACACCCGAACTGTGCTTTTTTCCTTCCGCATTGGTGGGGGGGGGGGGGAGGTTCTTGGAAAACAGAACCCACTATTGTGCCATCCTTCCCCTCCTTGTATTCCATTTTTGCCACGGGTGGGGGTGGGACTTCAGATTTAGGAAGGGGTCTTTGTCTGCTTGATCATGGACGCCACAGGCTGGGGTCCCCTCACCAGAAATAGCCACCTTCTGGGTCTGTATTGGGAATACAGTCCTCACTTTTACTTTGCAATGTCAAAACTAAATTTTAGAAAATTCAATCATAACTCTCCTTCACGTCCCATGTCCTTTCCTGTTTCAAGGACTAGATGGAAGAGATTTGCTCAAAGATTGGAAATTTCTCTTGGGGTGTGTGTGTGTGTGTGTGTGTGAGAGAAAGAGAGAGAGAGAGAGAGAGAGAGAGAGAGAGAAAGAGAGAGACAGAGAGAGAGCGCTCGCGCCCACATGAGAATTTTAATAAAGTATAGATACAGCCCGGTCCAAATCTAAACCACCTAGTCTGGGTCGAATCTCTCCCACAGTCCCAGCGCCTCTGACCTCCCTACACGGTGTTGATTGTTTACAGGCTACTGAAGACAAAAAATAAAAATAAAAGCCACAAATAAGAAAGACAATGACCTGCAAATTGCAGAAAAGGAGGGAGGAGACTGTTGGGTATTGCATCCCAGGCGTGCCTCCTCCCTCAGTCTGTCTGTTGGCTCTCTCTCTTTGCCCTGTGAGTTTTCCAGTTCTTTCCCACTCCTCTCCAAATTTGGTGGAGGCGGGGGGAGGAGGAAAAGAGATAAAGCTGATTAAGTGAAGGAATAAACAATCCTGGACAGGCCTAGGATACAAACTCGAGCAGTCCATTGTGAAGTACGGATCGGGCGGAGGCGGTGGAGGACTGCTCGCACCCCCACTCCGACTCCCTCTCGCAGGCTAGGCGCCGAGCCATGATGTTCCCCCCAGCTCCACACCTCCCCCGTGAAGTCCGGACCCTTCCTCAGTCGCGCACTCAGACTCGGCCTTCTGATCTAAAACTGAGCTGGGCTCCACTAGCCCTGAATTCCAGTGTCTGATTTCTTTCCTCCAAACTTCACGAATGCAGTTTTAACCCCCTCCAAACCACCGCCAGCTGAGACGCTGGGACTTAAGCAGCACGCTAAGCAACTTTAAGGTGCGAATCAAAAGCAAAGGATGTGTGTGATCCGCGTTGGGTTAGCGGGAGGAGGGATCCGAAGAGAGCTCAGTCGCCAGAGCATCTCCCAGTTGCGAGGGTTGCTAGTCTCTGGCCGGGGCTTTCCAAGCCGCCTGCGCTGGAAGTAGGGGTAGGGAACTAGACAAGAGGCCGCAGGAGGACAGAAAAAAGAGAAAAACAATCGAGCGGAAGAGACGAAAGAAAAAGAAGGAGAGAGGAAGAAAGAGAAGAAAGAAGAGAGCGCGGGAAGGAGGAAGAAACAGAACAAGCGCACGCAGTGTTTGGAGCCCCGCCAGATAGCGCTAGAGGGCTATTTATTGAAATCCTTTCTGTGAGATGGTGAAGCAGCTAAAATTGGGAGAAATAAGAAGAAAAGGGGGAAAAGCGAAAAAAGTTGTAATAATTTTACTCCACTTTATTTAAAAAATAAATTGTGGGGTGCTTAAACCTTATTAATGGGAGGAGGCAGAGAACAAATTATTATAGAAAGCTTAAGTGGGAAAAGGACCAAAGGACCAAAAACCACCACCACCACCACCACCACCACCACCACCAACAACAACAACAGCAACAACAAAAGGAAACAAAAAAGTCCCCTTCCCTCTGTTGATCCCAGCTAGGAAGAGTGAGTCAAGTTAACAGGTAAGGAAGCCAGTGGAATTATTTCTAGGCTAACTTTGAGAGCTGCTGGCTACACTGCTGTGAAGGTCAAGAACAATTCACAAGGATGAGCCGATGTATATGGAGATGGGATGTTTTAAAAGTAATAGATGGCTGCAAGGGGTGGAGAAGGAGAGACAAACACGTTATTGGAAACGCCAAATAAAATATGTATCAAAAATTCCAACTGTCAGCCAGCAGGTCTTGGGCAGAAGATAGCCCCTTCTGCCTTTGTCCCAGGGATGCTGGGCTCAGGGCTGTTTCTGCAGGGCTGAAATCAAACTCCTTGAATAACGATTTAGAAACACTCTGAGAAGCTTGGAGAAAATAACTAGACTACAAAAAAAAAAAAAAAAATCACTGTGTCATTCAGAACCCAAAGAGAAGTGCTGGGGATAGAATGAGAAGACCTAGTGACAGAGGTGGAGTCCAGAGATAGAGAGAGATGGAGAAAGAATAACATATCTTTGATCACTTTTACTTGCTCAGTTCAGTAATGCGAGAAATAAAACTTCTTTCAAATGATACTTTAAGTATTGACTTGGTTTTATCCTAAAATCCCTGGCATTTCACATATCTAGTTTCTCTTTTTAAACCTGAATTTTCCTTTTACCTGAAGGAATTTTGAAAATCAAAGTAATAATTCATGTCTTTTTTTCAAAACCAGTAAATAGAACTTCCCTCCCGGAATAAAAATTAACCTTACACAGTTTTTAAAGATCTGCTTTAAAATATTCCAAATTAAAACATTAAATAAAGTTACAAATAAGATGAAGGTTGGATTCATTTGCTTCTGTAGCAAGATGTCAATTGTTCTAACTGTTGTAAGAAGACAAAAAGGATTTAAACCTGGCAATTTTAATACACAGATTAACACTTCGGACTTCACAGTTCTGAGGAATTTGAAGTTATCTGTGCTGAGAATCTATAACTTTCAAGAAAAAGAAAAATAAACAGCTACACAAGCTCCTTAAGGAGTGTGGGCAGTCACCTAGAGTCTGGGTTCATAAATGCTTGGTTCAAATTAAACACTCCCCCATAAAGCCAATAGCCTTCAAATTAAGGGACTATAGTGGAATTCAATTATTCCTTTTAAATCTTAAATGTTACCTATAATGGCATTCCATGTTGGCTCAAAAAAGAAAAGGAAAAATAGAAAAGTAGCAGTTTTCAGAAGTCTTGGGGTTGCTTCAATAAGAAAGAGGTGATTAAAACAGACTCTTAAATTTGAGAGGCCCGATTCCCCTTCCATTGGTCCCCACCCACTTGGTCCCCTCCTTTTCACCTCTTTTTTATGCAGTACCCCCACCCCCACTCCAGAGCTAAGCAGCTGATTTGGGATTCTGAAGAAATAGGTTTCACCATCCATATTTGTTCCGGGGCACTTGTAAAATGCGATCTGTAGAGGGTCTTTAGCCTTCTGATTGTCTTTGAATTGTTTTTCCTGAAACAGATCTTTTGCAGTTAATGAGTCCCCACGCAGCTGGACAGCTCCTCTCGGACACTGAGAACTCTAACCCCAAAATGACCCCAATTTGACACCGCAAGATGAAATTTTACCGCCTGTTAAAACCATTTCCAGCCTGGGCAGAAGGAGCTGACTGTTGACGGAGGTGTGTGCCACCTCCTGCGACCCCCATTTCGTGCCTGTCTCCCGGGCCTGCCCCACCTACTTTCCTTTCACCCCAAATGTGGGAGAGCAGATGAGCCTGGAAGCCTGGGTGGGAGTGCCAACGCTGACAATGGGGCATTAGCGAAATGCCACCAGGATGGAAATCAGAAAGTGCGGGTACTCTACTCCTTTGGAATCGCTTCTATTGGACTGGAAAATTGGGGATGGGGGAAACCAGGAAATTCTTAAATGTTAGATGAGCTTTTTTCAGCTCTATTAATAAAACACCAGCAAGTCGCTGATTAAAGGTAACAGTCCTTTGAATTCATCAGACTGACCAAGAACCAATACCTTGAATCGACTCCAACTTGATCTCCTCGTGTGTAATCCACTACACTAGGACTTCTATTTTAAACTAACAGTTTCATAAGTGACATGCAACTAGGTAAGTAAGATCTCTTTCGTTCAAAGAAATTCTGGGTTCTCCCCTGAGACAACTGGTAAATTTTTAAAAGACAGATTTCCTCCAGTAGGAATGCACTTTTAACACTCTCACACTTTTTAAACTAAAAGTCGTTGAAGTTAAATATGATTTTTTGACAATATCTTAAAATGTCATATTTCTCTCTCCCTCCTACACCTAACCATATTGTCCCTGTTGTTTGCTTTAATGTATTCAATAAAATGCAAAAGAAGTTAAGAATATGAAAAAGAGAGAAAGGCGTTAAGGTTAAAAATGCCTTCTGCATCTGATGAAGACACACGAAAAGAAAGTTTAAACTTTTCTTTTTTTGTAAAACCCAAGATTATCACCGGATAATCAACTCATTATTAGCTTACGATTGTTTGAAATTATAGAAATCGGCCGGGTGTGATGGCTCACGCCTGTAATTCGAGCACTTTGAGAGGCCGAGGCGGTCAAGAGTTCGAGACCAGCCTGGCCAACATGGTGAAACTCCCGTATCTACTAAAGACACAAAAAATTTGCCAGGCGTGGTGGCGCGCGCCTGTAATCCCAGCTACTCAAGAGGCTGAGGCTGGAGAATCGCTTGAATCCGGGAGGCGGAGGTTGCAGTGAGCCGAGATCGCGCCACTGCACTGCAGCCTGGGCGACACGGCGAGATTCCGTCTCAGAAAAAAAAAAAAAAAGAAAAGAAAATAAAAGAAAAGAAAATAAAAGAAAGAAAGAAAAAATATAGAAATCATCAATCTGTCTGAATTGTTTTACTCACACTGCCAGGGAAGGAACGTTTTCTAGAAATGCGACTTAAGTTTTTCTAAATGAAAGCTATAGAGATGCTAACTCACTTTACAGTATCACTGTAAAAACAGAAAAAGAAACAGAAGGTAGCAATGTTGAATGTTTAAACCCTGCAAGGCAGAAGTTCCGCATGAAGTTGATCTTTACAAAAAAGGTTTATCAAGGACACTGAGGAGTCTCCTTTAAAAAGAAACGTAACTGGCACTTATTGAACAAGACATTTGAAACAACAATAATCCTATTGGCGACGATAAACTTAAATTCCTAAATTTAATTTAACAATAATTAGAAGAGTAAAAACTGAGTACAAACTTCTCAGCCAGCGGCGCTGCACCGGGAACTTGGACCCACCAACATCAACAGCTTTGCAAAGTCGAAAACGCTCCGCGGCGAGAGCAGACGGTGGTTTTTTCCCCTCCCCACCCCGCCGCCCTCTCAAACCTCCCGGTCCCGGCTAAACTGAATTCGCGTAACTGATTGAAATAAAATTCTGGAGACCAACTTTTTCTTTTCTCTTTCATCTTCTTTTCTTTTTTACTCACCTTCTCTTAAATGTCGACGAGCAACTCAGCAACAAATAAGAAGGATACTTTTAATCTTGGAGTTCTTCTAGGAAAAAAAAATACGAGGAGGAAGTACCCTCCCCCCAACCTTCAGATTTCCTACCCGTCGGCTCTAGCAGGCTTGAAGCCGGGCAAAAAGAGTGGCTGAAAACCTGGGCTACACTCTCCTCCCTGAAGCTCCGTGAGTCCGGCCGTCCCTGCTCGGGCCACTGGGCAGAAACCTCGCGGCCCGCAGCCCCTCTCCCTGCCGTCGCGCTATCCGCGCCTCTGCCAGCCCCTTCGCACTATCTTTCTTTATATGTGAGGGCCGATTTCCCGCAGACATCATTGTTATGATGGCTCATTTAATCAAACTGTTTAATTGCTCTGGTAATCACTATCATCATCACAGGTGCTCAATCATTCATCATTTTTGGAGGGCTTTATTGACCTCCCGAGTTCATTCCTCAGCCCTATTAAAACGAGGCCAAATTTCTCCGACTCCGCTTGGAGTCTCTGCAGTCTGCAATCTTAGCCTAGTTTCTGTTGCTCGAAAGCTTACAGTGAAGCAGGGAAAATGGAAAGGGGGCCAAAAACAAGAGCCCTCCCACCGCCCTCCTCCCCGCTTTCTCTCTCTCTTCTCTCACACACACACCGCACACACACGCACACACAGTACTTTATTCTCTCTAATCAACCTTCCCCACCCCACCCTCCCTCCCCGGGAAAGTCGGATAGACGCGGCGCGCGGAAGACACTCTACTCTCCACTTCCCAGAATGGGTTCCAAGTTGGGGAGGGTTGCGGCTGTGGGAGAACAACAGTCCGTTTTCCACTCTCTGGGCCAGGCACTCGGAGGGCGAGAGCGAGAAGTTGGGGACAGGGCGCGCTTCCAGCGCCTGTCCCGGCCGGGCCGCGCCACAAGGTGCCGAGGCGCGGCGGGGGCTGCTAGGCTGCGCGGCTCGCGCGGGGTGACCGTGGCTCCGCCCCCAACTCCGGGCCCGTAGTGATTGACGCGCGGCCGCCGGGAAACCAGCGGCGCAGAGGTGAAGCCTGGTGCAGCTTGGGCCAGGGAGGACCAGGCACCGACAACAACTAGTTTCCACCCAAACGGTGTGGGGTAGTTCCTTTCCTTTCCTTTTCCTTTTTGGAAAAGTTCTTTCGGAGCTGGCCCCATCTTCCTGACCCCGCGAAATCGCCCCTGTGTAATTAACACAGCCATTAGCAGGCGTTACCGCGGCCAGCCGCTGCGCCTCGGGCGACCACAACAAAGCTGGGCTGTGAGCGCCGGCCACTCCTCCTCGCCCGGCAACTTCTTTCTCCCCCTCTTTCCCTCCTGTGCTTCCCAGCTCTGAGTAAGATCCACTTTGGAGACGCACACTCGTCGCGCGCGCGCGCGCGCACACATACACACACACACACACACATGCCCTTGGTTACATCGGACCCAAATGACTCTCTCTTCACTTCCTCCCTCCCGATTCCGCCGCGGCCCCCAAAGACTCTCGGGGGGGCCACTTGTCCGCACCGCTGGGAGGGAGTGTGCTCTGAGTTAAGCTGGTCTCTTCTGTTCCTGGAAAAAAAATGAGTATTGACAAGGTTGCTGGATCTGCGCAGAAAAGAAAGTGCCACTTAATAAAAAATTTAGCCCGGCAATGGTACCGTCTGCAGAGCTTGCTGCCCTTGGACGTTAGCAGGAAGCCTTCGGGGTGCTGTAATCGGCGGGCAGAGGAGAGGGAGGCCGCGGAATTAAAAGGAACAAAAGCTAGAGCGCCATGCCAAACGTCTCCGACAAGACCCAGTTAGGCAGGAGCCGGGAGTGATGGGAAAATGAACTAGAAGTAAGTTTTTGGGGAAAAAAAAATGAAAAGATCTGAGGCGGTACCGTACTTTCCCTGTGGTTTTCTGCAGTTTTCCTCTCTGCGCTCTCCCTGTCCTCTTCTCTCTCTCTCCCCCTCTCCCTCTCTCCCTGTTCGCGCGCGCGCACAACACACACACGCGCACGCACACACACACACTCTCACACACACACACACTCTCCCCTTCCTCCCCGCGCCGTCC
>NW_016808909.1:388497-436923 GCF_001698545.2 Rhinopithecus bieti | reverse complement strand
GCCGCTGCTGCGCCGCTGCCGCCGCTGCTCGCGCGGCTCGGGGCGGGCACGGGCTGCGTAGGAGCCGCCGCCGGGGCCGCCGCTGGGGCCGCGCTGCCGCAGCCGCTGCGCCGCCGCCTAGACTACTAGCCTGGGCTGCTTGTTTTGTCTCTGAAATTGACAAGGACGCAGGGAATCCGCTGCTAAATAATGTTTCTGGTAACTTTCACGTTATTCCCCCTCCCACCCTCCGCTCCCTGCCCCCGGGGAGGCACTGGCCCTAGTCTTTCCTCGTCCTCGGCGTTCTCGTGCTGATTATTAGCGTTTTTCTTCTCTTTATTTTGTTTCATTTCGCCTTTTGATTTATTGGATCCTCGGAGGAGGCGAAGGGGGGTTAGGGGTGGGATCCGGGGTTTCCTCCTCACACTAACTCCACTTCTCCCTCCCTTGGCTCGCTACGGTTCTGTTGCCTCCGGCGGGAGCGGGGCCTCCCGGCGCCCCCTCAAATCCCCGGCCTCGCCGCCTCCTCTTCCTTCTCTAAACGTTGCTCTTGGTTCATGCTTTTTCATTTTTAAATTTAATAACATTTTTTCCTCACAACTTTTAACTTCGTTGTTTTGGCTGGTTTGGTTTCTGTGTGCTCAACTTGTGCTCGGTACTTTTCTCCTTTCTGACTTTGTTTTTATTTTTATTCTCTCCTCTCTCTCTCTCTCTCTCTCTCTCTTTCTCTCTGTCTCTCTCCCTCCCTCCTCCTCCTCTCCTCTCTCTTACCTCTCTCCCTCCCTCTCTCCTCTCTCTCGTCTTTATCCCTTCCCCTCTTTTCTGTTCACCCTCTTCTCTCTGCTCTTTTTCCCTTTCCACCCCCCTCCTCTGTTCTCCCTCACCTCCTGCGCCCCCTCCCTCTTCCCGGGTTCTGACAGTACGATGAGCTACCCCATTACGGCGGGATGGACGGAGTAGGGGTTCCCGCTTCCATGTACGGAGACCCTCACGCACCACGGCCGATCCCCCCGGTTCACCACCTGAACCACGGGCCGCCGCTCCACGCCACACAGCACTACGGCGCACACGCCCCGCACCCCAATGTCATGCCGGCCAGCATGGGATCCGCTGTCAACGACGCCTTGAAGCGGGACAAGGACGCGATCTATGGGTAAACCGACCCCCCGGACCCAGCTTACTGTGTGTGAGTGTGAATGAGTGTGTGTCTCTGTGGGGGTGGGAGGGTGGACCACTAAGTGGGGAGTTATTTCTGCATGGTGGGGGGCAGGCGCCGCTTGCCTTGGGAAAGGACCGTGGAGGGGGCCTGCTCTTCTGCCCCTGGAGTCAAAGACCCGAAGAACTAGCCTCCTTCACTCCCACAGCCCGGCCACTCCGGACGCCACAGCCTGGAGTGACTGAGTCCCCAGAATCCTGCCGGGGCCTTCTCCCCGAGGACAGGATTCCTGGCTGAAGGACGCGGGGCTGCTCGTTTCAGGCTCCCTAACAGAGGCCTTGACGAAGGAGAAAGTTTCCTACCGATGAGGAGCAACTTTGGGTTTTTTTTAGTTATTTTTTTCGTCTGTTTCCTATTGAGGGTCTGGGAGTCACTAAAAGCAGCTTGAGCTGGGATCAGGGCTGCTTCTGTCGGCCAGGAAGTCCTAATCACCCACTTCTTAATTCTCTGTAAATAAAGGGGGCAGACCTTGAAGTGCAGCGAGGTGGAAGGGACTGTTGCTTGCTTGGAGCCGCTCTTAGGGGGACTAAGGAAGATGGCTGGAAATTATTTTATATTCTGAGAGCACTTGGTGAGGGGTGGGATGCAGGATCCTAACGTGTACCACACGGGCTCTTCCGGCTGAGGGTAGGTGGGAAAAGCGACGGGATGCCGAGGGGAGGGGACAGTGGGTAAACAGCAACTGAGCCCCAAGCCAGAGGCCGCAAGCATCCCGAAGTGTGGCTAAGCCGCCCGGAGGAACACAAAGGGCATACGCGCACGCACACTTACAAGTTTTAAAAGGCGATTTATTTATTTTTGTCTCCTGTAACGCTGGGAGAAATGTGGTCTTTGGAAGGAAGCTCTACAGCGTGTAACCTTCCTATTATTTCGGCCCCCACACTGGGGCTTTAGTACAAGTGGAGCAAACAAGTTTATAAGGCAAGGGGGTGGAGAGATTAGAAGAGCATTCTCTTGCATTTAGGAAATGTCACTCCCGTGTGTCTGTAGGTGAAGCTTTCGGCCTTGTCTGAAATGCCCATTAAAATGCAGAGTTAAAACTATTTTTTTTTTTATTTCAAGCAGTGTTCCTTTATTGGGAGATCAGGGCTGGGTCTCAGGGGTTGGTTCGGCGGCCTCCGTAGTGTGGGGAGTAGATCAGAATCGACTCAGGGCTCCAGACTGCCTGAGCGTCTCCGATGTTTCATTACGTTCCAACTGAGGCTGTTTTTATTTGTTGGGCTGCAGTGGTCGAGGGCTTCTCTGGGCAGATCTGAGGGACTTCTGAGCTGCGGGAGAGGGCCAGGCCCTTTTCCCTTTCTGTTTCTGGCTTAGGCTCGGCTGATGGAGGAAGGCTTGTAAAGTGTGTTGCGTGCCTGTTGTATTAAAGAAGGACTCCACACCCTCCAAACTTGTTGATTACAGTTCTTGCTCCTTCCCCTCTGCACCCCGTCTCTGTGTGTGTGTCTCTGCGTGGCGCTGCCCGTTAGGCACCCGTTGTTTCCTCTGTTAGCTCTGGTCTTTGAGAAGTGCGAGCTGGCGACCTGCACTCCCCGGGAACCTGGAGTGGCCGGCGGAGACGTCTGCTCCTCCGACTCCTTCAACGAGGACATCGCGGTCTTCGCCAAGCAGGTCCAGCCTTCTTGATCCACTCATCTTCGGGCAGTCCCTCACTACCCCTCCCGTTTCCTCGGAGCTTTACTTGAAAGGAGGAAAGGCCAGGGACACCCGATCTGTTCCTCTGGCCCAGTCCGCTCTCTATGCCTCCCTCCCCATCCCTGAGCCTGGGGGCGAATTGGAAGTGGAGATAAATATGGGTGTTTGTTTTCCCCCCCAGCAGGAATACGGGGTCTCGACCCTCGAATTAAAGTTGACCTGCTCCTAATCTGGGGCTTGGCCTTTTTCCCCGCCTCCAGCTACTTGAACAAGAATTGGGGAGAGGGGCTGTGAGGGACCCGGTAGTGCCCGGGAGGCAAGGAAGCTGGGCGCCTCTCCGAGCGGTCCCAGGCAGCAAAGGAGAGCCACAGCCTCTTGGATGGCTGGATAAGGGGATACTCGGGGCCCTGAGAACGACCCTGAGTTGCTGGTTACAGCTTAGTGATACCAGCTCCCCCTTAATGGGGTCAGGACCAGAATGCCCTGATTCTTCTTCAGCGACCCCACTAATTTAAGGCACCAGTTTTTTCTTGTATTTTGCCAAAGCCCCTTTCCTCTTCTCCAACATTGCCCTTCCACCGTCCCCATTCTCACATTTCAGTTTTCTTATTTTAAATGGGGTGACCGTTCAAGCTGACTTTCTCTGTTTCTTACAGGTTCGCGCCGAAAAGCCACTTTTTTCCTCAAATCCAGAGCTGGACAATTTGGTAAGGCTCTCTGTTCCTTGTTTTTCCCCAGCCTTTGCCCTCTCCCATGCCCAGAAGCACTCACTTTCTGCTGGAGCTCTGGGGAGTTGGAACAGAACCCTCTTTTGGAGCTCTAGGGAGAGAGGGAGGAAGGGAGCAGCTTAGAGCCCCCACGCGGGAGCTGGCGAGCAAGGAGCAGGATGAACGTGGTGGGGAGCGAAGCCCAGGGAGGCCAAAACGGGAGACCAAGCGCCGAGAGCGCGAGCAGGGGATGTTTCCCAGGTCTCGGCCCCAGGAGTAATCTGCGAGAAGTGAGTTATTTCCTCTGTTTGCTGGGGCAGGCGGCCGAGCCCCGGGCGGCTAACCCGAAGGATGTAACCGCTGGCACTGCTGAGGGCGGGCTGGAGGTGGGGGCTGGGGGGCGGTGAGGGGCAGGCCAGCGCAGGCCACTTTTAGGTGCGATTCTTTTGCTAATTTGCACGATTTCAATATTAAAAGTACTTAAATCCGCTTTCAAAGGCCCTGCCTCAGCATTCATCTTGAGTATTTCCTTCTTTAGTGAGGAAGGATTTCGCTGGGTATGCTGTTCTAAAAAGCTTTTTCTATCCTGAGAAGCGACCTTTTTTTTTTTTTTTTTTAATTGTCCTGAGGTCGAGGGAGGGGATGTTTAAAGAGGACTAAAAGGAGAAAAAAGGCCTGGCCCGAGGAAAGCAGTCCTTACAAATAGCACAGTGAACATCAGGGGGAAAGATATTAATGCTCATGCTCAGGTTGAGTCAGATTCCTACCCCGTGGCCAGTGAGGCAGAGATGATCAGTAATCACTTGATTTTTCAGACTATTTTCTTGATCTTTAAGTTTTTCCTGGCCGCCTGCCCGTTTCTTCTCCCCAGCCCAATTTTCTCACCACCATCGTCACCCCACTCCCAACCCCAAGACAGGACCTCAGAGTCACACAGCTCTAACTCCATTCCCTGAACTTTGCTTTCAGATGATACAAGCAATACAAGTACTAAGGTTTCATCTTTTGGAGTTAGAAAAGGTAAGCAGGAAATAACACTCCCGGTGTTGATTAAACCGCTTCCCTCTCCTAGTTGAGTTGGGATGTTTTTAACAAACCTCTAGTATGAGGGATTGGGCACCTGGAGATTTTGAGCATGTAACCATGTCCATCCTTCAACTGGCTTCTCAACACAGGGGCTCAGAGGGTGGGTGAATCAGGACAGGCTTGCCTTTAAAATAGCCTCCTCCTCCCCAATATTCCCCTGAGGCATTCAGGATTATTTTGAAATGCAGCAAACCATTTATGTTACTGGACACTCAGCCTGCTTGCATCTTTATTAGCTCAGCTCACCCTCGGCCCTGGGTTTGCATTAGGTGCAGGCAGAGTGAATCATCCTCACTGGGTGTCTTTACATTGCTCTGCAGCTCAATTACTTTCCCCTAGAAACATACAGAACCCCTAGCTTATAAAATCACAAACGTTAATGCACTCCCCAGTTTCAATGTGGTAATGTTTTGATGTTATTATCGAATCAGATTTAATTCCCTGGACTCCCAGTCTGAACCCAGTTATTTCCAGTCCTATTTCTTTCTCTCTCTATTGTAACTTGTTGCTCAGAGAAGTCTCTGGAGAATAATATCTGCTGCAACAATTACTCTATTGTTTCCTTGCCTTCAACTATTACACCCTTTAATTAGAGTGAGTTTGGAAGACATCACACTGTTGCTCTTTCCAAATGTAACCTTACAACCTGGTATTTTTCCTTTCTAAAAATGAAACAAAACCACAATATGAGCTGAACTCTCCACCATGACCTTCGTTCTAGGTCCACGAACTGTGCGATAACTTCTGCCACCGATACATTAGCTGTTTGAAGGGGAAAATGCCCATCGACCTCGTCATTGATGAAAGAGACGGCAGCTCCAAGTCAGATCATGAAGAACTTTCAGGCTCCTCCACAAATCTCGCTGACCATGTAAGTCTGCTAGCCTTTGACAATCTTTTAAGGCCACCGGGCAAAGCATTATTGTAAACTTGTTTTAACATCTAGCTCCACTGATTTCGTTTTCTTTTTAAATGACTTGGTCTCTTTTGGGTCTTCTCTTTCTTGCTGTCTCTGCCATACCCTTCATTTTCATTTCTCCTTTCCTGGACCCCCTCCTATTTATGTTGAGAGCCAAAAAACCAGAGAGTTGATAGAGTGATTTGTGGTCTTAATGTGTAAAGTTTTCTGGATTTGGTGACTTGGGTGTTAGCAAATTCTGTTTGATATAGTCACCACTGTGTCTTCTGCTTTCTTAATTTTGTGTGATCAGTGCAGCAGGGATAGAAAGAAGCAAGACGATTAGCTGGACTGGTCTGGAGTGAAAGGACTGAAGGAAAGAGAATTGGGGAGTGAGTGCTAATTTCCTCGTATCTCACAGAGATGACAATTCTGAGAATTATTGGCAATTTTGCACTGCATTCGAAATAAAAGCGGTGAGCAAATACATTCCAATTCTCAGGGCTTTTGCTCTATAGAAACTTATTGTCAGAATATGGACTTATTACCAAAGGCCCGAAGCATCTTCACACTAAAAGACAGTCACCTTGATGAACCAATTATTAACAATGTATTACAAAAAGCTGAAGGGAATTATGATTGAGTAAACATAGGTTAGTGGTTGAATTTTAACACTTTAACAGTTGGTGAATGAGGATGGAGAGTATAGTAAGAAGTGACTGTGTATGTCAGGCCAGGAAAGGAGATTTCTTTCTATTCTCTCTGTTTCTAATCCTATTTTGGAACCAATCTAGTGAGTCTGATGCTAAAAAAAAGAAAAAAAAAAAAAAAGCATATGTAGTGAGACTGAAAATTTGAAAAAGAAGCAAAGAGAAGAAAGATTGCAGCTGGTAGGAAAGGCAAGAGTGGCGAGGTTAAAGAGTGGGTGTGAACAGCAGTTGTATTTATAGGAACTCAAGCCTGGAAATGGGGGACAGGGTGTCTATAGATTACATTCAGTTGAACTCACAGCCTAAATGATATAAGCTGTAGTTTAATAACTTTGTGGCCGAAATATTAATTTAACACTCCGTGTGAGTTAAACAGGCATTAAGGCTTGAAGGCGGTTTGTCCCTACCTCCCATCCCAATTCCTGACTGTTATGAGAAATGAAATGGGATGCCTTAGTATATACCTTCTATGAGGTTCTTCTCTCCCCTGCTCCAAACAAAAGTTTTGAAAATATGCCGTCATAGATTTTCATAATTAACCTTTGCACTTGTATGGGAAGTCAGCCTAAGAACAAAAGTTAGAAAAAGTCTAGAAAAGAAAACGTCAGTCTGGGATATCCAGTTCTGTGACAGAATAAACACTATGGAGTTGAAGGCTCCTATTCCTATCTCTTTACCCTTACCTTTTTCCATCATGGTGAGGGAATCTTTGGTGACCTCCTTTGTAGATCGAGTGAATCTAATGAAATCCAAAGGATGCAGCAGTGGTTATGGAAAGTGTATTTGCTGATCTGAGACTCTACAGTGTGTTGTGGTCCATGAGGCATGACACTACCTAAGAAATATTTATCTTTGTTGTTTTTTTATGTGTTTATTTTCATTGTTTTCTGTTGGTAAATTTTTATGTATTCACATTATTGGGAGAATGGGGAGGGGTCTATTTACATAGTTTGTAAAATGAGAGGTTCACAGTTCTTGGAGCCAAAAGCTTTTCTCATGATATCTCTAGGAGTACCGACTACTTAGTTTTCGAAAACAGTTTCTTGGCAACTGTTTTTCCAGTGGATGTGTAGAGCTAGACCATGTTGATGTTTACATAGAAAAGATAAGATAAAATAGGCTGTTTAAAGTATTGGCTGATAGACAATATCAATTTATGAGACTAGTGTAATGTTTAAATATCCACTCAAGAAGGAAGTTGTACCTAAGAGGATAGTGCTTTAATAATTTATCAATCATCGTCTTTGGATAAAAGAGTCAAGTGTAACATTTGTTGCTCTCCTTTCAGGCCCCCAGTCAAGTAAATATGACAACTGATTTATTTTGAACCCATGAGGGCTTGCCACCTCATTGGGTGTCATAATTTAAAGCCTTTTATTTCCTAGAGATCTGAACTATAACATTTTTACTTTAGCCCCCTGCTATTTGTTTTGAAAGGAAGCAATAATTTGTTCCACCAGCACACCAAGTGGAAAATGGAGAGATTTGCCACAGACTTGTGTTTTATGCAGGGACATGAGAGAAAACCTTGGAGAGTTTTCACCATTTTTGAGACTTTTGTACCATAGGTGTATTGATTGTATTCATGTCCAGGCTTCCCCTTTTAAAGCAAATCCTCTTATGCTTTTCAGCCTTTTCTACAAAGTTGCCTTCCTTCAACCCCTAGCCAAACACAAAGTAAAAATAACAGAGAACCACTACCTGAAAAGTGGTGCGAGTGGGACATTTTCAGCATGTAAATGTGCCCAATTTGAATCTTCAGGTTTATTTTTCATTTGCTTTGATATGTATATTTAATACATTGCCCCAGGCTGGATCTCATTTGGTGAACACTGGTGCAGGGGTGATGATGAGCTACTTCAGAAAGGCCCAGACAGCGCGTTGTTTTCTTGTTTTATCTGTTGGCCCACTATTCTGATCTACTGAGCTTCCTCATGGTTTTATTTGCACATGAAATGCTGAGAGCATTTCAACTTATTGGCTATGAATAATGACAGCTAAAAAAGAAGTGTAGTTTAATTTGTTGTGTGCCAAGGTTTCTCTTGTGGAGGTGACAGTTTGTGACAGCTGTTTGACACCCCCAAAACACATACACCTCTACTTTTATTAAGTGGTATCCAGCTTCATTGTGTGTGTGTGCGTACGCGTGTGTGCGCGTGTTTAAGGAAGGAACGTGCAAAGAGAGAGAGAAAAGCAGAGAGAAATGCATCAGAAGCAAAATATTAGGTACCAATATAGTTTCAGTATTATTTAAAGGAATTTGAAAATGTAAATAAAGTAATGAATATAAATATCTTCAAAGCGACTATATTGGCAGACTTAAGAATAAGTTTTATATGTTATTAGTAAATCATGTGAATTTCACATTTCATAAAGTTATATAAATAATTTGATATAACATAGATGCATTAAAAGAAGACAACCATAATATTCTTGCTTTCCATTCCTTACATTCAATGAGGTTACTGAATTTGTTCATTTATTATTAACACTTACATATGATGGGTGTAATGATAAGAGGAAGTTTGGAATTAAATAGAAAATAATAAATGCAATATTGATTATAATTTTGTTGTATTTAGTAAATTCATAAGGCATGCTTATGTTTTAATATTATAATGTATTTTGTCTTTTACTATAACATAGTAATAATATTTATAGGTAGGAAAGAGCTATTACAATATTTTTTGGAATACTGGGGAGAAAAAATATATAATAGTCAAAAGAAATAGAGCTCTGTTTTCCAGCTGCGTTCATGTTAGTTTCCTAGACATTCAAATTTATCATATTTAAAATAAATATGTCTAGAAAACAATTTTTAAAGAAGTTTCAACTTGAAAACTGCTGTGAAATGACCAGCTTTTTCTAGTCT
Source organism: Rhinopithecus bieti (assembly GCF_001698545.2). NCBI lineage: Eukaryota > Metazoa > Chordata > Mammalia > Primates > Cercopithecidae > Rhinopithecus > Rhinopithecus bieti. The sequence goes on along the minus strand of NW_016808909.1, from coordinate 427,820 downwards.
GTGGAGTTTCTGAATAACAGGTGTTACTCAAATTATCTATTTTGCACAATTTTAGATCAAGTGTTTAGACCTAGTACAGACAAAGAAAATATATCCTCACATTGACATGTAAAGATATTACATATCTTTAGATCAAGTTCAGACAAATGAAATCTACTTGCTTGAAGTATATTCTCTGAGCTAAGCTCTATTTGCTTGAAGTGCATACAGTTATATAATTATATTGTTATTCCTAGTTAATGGTCATAAAGAGCTACATTTTTATTTTCTTTGAAAGAATTAAGTAGAGGGAAGAAAATACAATTATGTCTGTTAACAGTTAATAGCAGATACCTTAAAATTGCCTGGCTCTACTAACATCACTAAGTAAAGAAAAATTGTTTTAATTTATATGTTGAAAACTGTAATTTAAATGAAGATATTCTGGTGTTTTCTTTTGCATCTCTGAATATATCAAGTTTATGTTCACACAGTTTGTTTGTTTGTTTCAAATGGGTTAGGTCAGAGAGGAGACGCTCCAGAATCTTATTTCTGACAGAATATGGGCAAGTGACTCTAGATAAATTCAATTACTACCTGAAAAATTAGAGGGAAGTGACAGTGAGGGGTGGGATAGGTTCAAGTGTTTGTTCTATAGAATATCAAGGGGGAAATAATGAAATTTGATAATAATAGTAATAATATGAATGCTTTATTTTATTTGCTAGTTTCTTATGTTTTAGTGTAAGGTGAGACCTGATGGTATGCTATTCAAAGCCTCTGGGGCCTATTCCGATAAAGTTCTATTCAGAGCTCTGTCCACCAACTCAAGGAAACATGGCTGGGGGCATGGGTTTTCTGTTGTGTTGCTGCTGCGTAGTTTCTGGTGGTTGATAGCTTTCTTAATTTCCCATTAAGAATAATTATACTATTTGAATCATTTAGATTGTGCAATTGGAGTATGTTTTCAGTGTGACTGTGATGAGATGAAATTAAACAAAGGTTGTACTTGACAACCACATAGACATTCACTATCAGATTTTTTTTTAAATTGGCATTAATTCATTTTCTTTTTTTAATACTAAATGTTCTATGGAACATCCCAACACAGTTCAAAGTTATAAGAGGCATTTTATAATATGGCATTATGCCAACAATACAAGACATTTCTGTCTTCTCTAAAAGTTGCTCGATTAAATGGAGAAATCATTTGCAAAGGGTACTTGCCACTTCTGTGAGAGTTGCTTACATATTAATCCCAAAGCTTAACAGAGAGGTAGAAGTGGGGAGGTGAGGGAAGGACCCCAGCTTTATTTACATTTTTAAAGAGTGAGTCCAGGTTCTGAAAGCACACGTAGGTCTCCTGACTTCTTATGTCAACTTTACAGTACCGTAGTTGAAATTCCAACATTTGTTCAAACCATACAATTAACATTTTTAACTTTCGTAGACTTCAGTACCCCAAGATAGGAGTCCTTGTCTTATTTTAAAATAATTTTACATAATGTTAATTAGGAGTTAAAATATTATAAAGTTATAGGAAATAAGTAATTTAATTACGTATGTTGATACAAGTATATCTTCCCTTTGTTGTTTAAATATATCGAGTCAAATTAGTTGTACATGCTTCATTTACTGATTAAAATATCCTCATGTGTGTTTACTATTACTCTCTACCTATGAGCACATATCCTGAGTTACTTTATTGTATTTTCCAAGTTTACATGTAATTTCTCTCTTGATGTTATATAGTTTTGTAGGTTCTAGAGGTTATCTGGTCTAACTTATTAATTTTAAAGAGATAAAGGAAATGAGCCCCACAGAAATGAGGTACATCACTTGCTTAAGTTCACCTGACTGGTGAGAGGTGGCATGCCAGAGTCTTAATTCCAATCTAATGTTTTCTTTCCTATACCATGTCCATTGCATTGCCTTTTCATTCATTTGGGATCTAAAATGAGTTTCAGATTATTTTAGGTAGAACTTGTATGTGGCATGGCCTTTGCTTTTCTCCTTGAATCCTCATACATTTTACTTCTCCATTCAGTTTTGTATTTATTTACAAACCCTTTATACATTTTACCGCACTGGCCCCATGGAAGAACCATGTGCCATGTGGAATCATTTAAATAGGGAAAATAACACCAATTCACCAAGACTCATTAAGTATTCTCTTATAGGTAGGTCCCTCATGGAAATGCCATAATGGTTTAAAATGTTACAATTGCAGTGTATCTGCAACTTCAACAAGAGAGGCACACGTATGATTTGCTTCCTATGCCCAGAGATGCCTGTCCTCTCTATGCTCTTTTCTAGATTTAGCAAAATTCAGTAATGGTGCTAAATCAATTTCTTTTTTTTAACTTTCAAGGGAGAAAACACTGGCAGAATTGTGTTTTCTAGGGAAAGCTCTGTGTAAATGAGAGACAGAGTAGAGCAGCAGAGCGCTCTCCTGTGGCCCCACTACTACAAGCTCTGCCCATATTGTCTCCTGCTTTTATATTAATTACAACTTGCATTATCAGCTGTGAGTCTGTAGCCCAGCAAATAGAAAAGACTGCCCCTAGAGACCTAGCTTCTTGTATCTATTTTCCATCTCCTTCTATTGTGCTTCACTCAGTATTCACTGCTTTTCTCCTGGTAACACTGCTCTGTAACACAATTACGTAAGAGCAAGAAGAGTACCATATTTGACTCCCAATTACTAAAGCCACTGGGAATAGAAACATGTTCACTCCTTGCCCTCGGGTGTCTTCATGATTTTTTTTGGCTGGAGAACAGGACATATATTGTGGAATGCATATACCTGAATGCTCAGTCATACACGTGCACCCAGCGAGTGTTTCTCTTTATTTTTCTACTTGCATCATGTGTTTTTACATGCTTTTGTATGCCACTTTGGTTTCAGGATTCACTCAACTTCTGCATATAATTTGGCAGAAAGCCATGCAGTTTTTCTCGAAGGATGTGAACTTGTAAACTCTAAGGGGAAGAATAGAAGAAAGGAGTCGTGATATAAACAAATCTTTTAATCTCAGGAAAAAAAGTGTTAAAAATGATAGGTTTTGTCCATCCATGTCAGTTACAATTTTTTATGACCAAGGAGGAACAATTTTTTATTGACCAGATTATCAACATTTGTATTTGTATATGGTCACATCACCACCACGTGTAGCTGAATACAAACAACTTGGGGTAACTCCTCAGCCTTGAAACCCCAGAGGGATTTATCTGTTCTTCCTTCTTTCAAATCAGATGACTATCGTGTGATACTCCTTAGCTGGTGTTCAGTCTCTCAAACAAGACCATAATACTTGAGACACTCTATGGGAAATAAACATGACACATTTTCAGGAGAGCATTTTTAAAGAGTGAGGAAGAAAAGAGGGAAGAGATAATGGAATGGTAGGTTAAAGAGTGAACTTAAGTATATTCTGGGAATGGGCAGAAAACCAAAGACCCAATTTATCTGGAAGAACCAGCCGCTCTTAAAAGTAATATTTGCTTCTGTGGCTTATTTTTCACCCCTTTACTTTAGAAAACATCTCCTTCAGATACCATTGAAAGAAATACACTGAACTATAAACGAATGAGGACTAACTTGAAAACTCAGCACCAGTTTAGCTGATAGGGACAAACCAGTGTTTTCAGTTACAGGAAGTCCTTCTGAGTGATCTGTTCAAATCAATGCAGCGCCTAAACAGAAAGACTTGCTCCGGCTTCATTTAAACGATTATATAATAACTATTGGATGACATTTGCCTTAAAACATTGTTGAGGTGTTAGTGGTTAATTATTGTAATTTTCATGAGGGGTAAGGAGCTTTTATAGCAGCCGGCTTAATAAAAAGCCTGCAGTGCATAAAATTAACATCATTACTGTGTACAATGAAAAGTTTAGCTTAGGTGAGTATGTTGCAGCTATTTCATTTTCTAAAAGAAGGCTCTAGCCTGTGTTGTTGCAGGACTAAACTCACACCATGCTATTGTTTCTTTTTCTTTTCTTTCTTTCTTTTTTTTTTTTTTCATGTAATTCTTCTAGCTCTTTATCTCATTACCACCCGGCTAACAGCTGACACGAAGACGCTTCAAAGCTCGAGGAGCCCCTGTATTCTGTTTGCCTTTTGCTTGAAACTATTGGAGTGGTTTCTAACTTAGATAAAAAAGAGAGCTCACAGGCATGACTTTGTCTTCATACAGGCAGCAGAAAACCTTGACTTTTATTTTATTCTACTCAATTTCATTCCCTAATCTACTTTCTCAAACATATCTTTATTTTAGAGATCTATACCTGTGCCATATTTATAGTCCGAAAATTTCTGCTCAGGGTTTTCACTTGAATCAATTGCTCGCCTGATAGCAGTGCCAGTAGCATTGTTTTATATAGATGTTATTAATCCATAGAGCTCTGGATTGTTATTTCATAATCTATCAAAAATGCCAAATATTAATTTACAGTCAGTTTGCTGCAGATCTGTAGAGGGAAAAATAAGTTTTGTAGTTCCAAATAAGAACATTTCCCTGTTTTTTCTCACGTTGGTTTCTTGTTTTATTTTGGTAACATCATCCCTGCTGTATGTACACTGTAGAGTTGATGCTGAGAAAAATGACAGACTGACTTCTTTTCTTGATGAACTATATATAATGGCAACATAGCAAGATTACTTTCCCTTGGTCAAGAGGTTTATTTGTTGCCTAGACCCACGTGGCTCTATCTGAATTCTTATTTACCAATTCTAGTAAGAAACAGTGTATACTTTGATTGGTTTTTAGTGATATACTTTGTGTACTTTGGTGTATACTTTGTACACTTTGATTGGTGTATACTTTGTAAAATTTGTATACTTTGATTGGTGTGTATTTTGTATACTTCCGTGTATACTTAGATTGGTATATACTTTGTATGCTTTGATTGGTTTTGAGGAAATATTTTGCCCCTTCCTCTGACCCCCAAATAATTCACTTGCCAGTAGGTCTGTGGGCTTGACTGAAGTCGTCATATGCAGGTGACAAGTGTACAGCTCTTGCTTTAAGGCTGGACTGTTTCATATGCTGTTCCTACTCTCCGTTTCTGCCAGAGGAAATTCCATCTCTTGCCTGCCTTCATGTGGTGCTGATAAAGTCCTTCCTGTACATTAGAATTCCTGTTTTCCTTTAAGCAACAGCAGGGCATTGCGAATGATCAGGAAAGGGGAGGAGGAACAGAAGATGAATATACTCAGCCAAGTAGCATGAGCTATAACTCTTGGTTTGCCTTGCATGTCCTTTGAAACAAGTAGTTCTTCTAGGAAGAAGCACTGCTCAGTGAATTTCAAGCTTCCATGAAGCTCAAGTGAAAGTCCTCTCTAGCTTACTAGATGGCCAGTAGTTCACGTGTTTCCTCTTTTAAATTATTTCTACAAATTAAAGCAAAAATCAGTAATTTGTTAGGTATTCATGCAGTGATTAATATCATTACCTTTGTTGATTATACAGTCAATCAGTTGATAATTTTGAAAATTTTTGTAGGCTATTTTAGGGCAATGCATTTGAAAGATGTCAAGGGCTGTCCCATATATTGTAGAGCCTGTAATCTTTTTAATGGAGTCATTGAATTTTGCAGATGTTAATGTTCTGAAGTATTTAGTATCCAAGAGCATTGGAACCTATTTCTTGGAAGAATGTACCCTAATTAAGAGAGTGAGAGTAAAAATGACTTTTACATTTTTCATTAATTTTTTTTTTACTTTAGAAATTAACTTTGTTTAGGTTTACATCTGTGTATAATAAAATTTACCCATTTAAAGTGTACACTTAAATTAGTTTTAACCAACATATACACTGGTGTAACCATCACCACATCAAGTTCTAGAGCATCTTTTCTTTTATATACCTATTACTAAAAAGACGGCACACTGTAACATGGCATGTGTATATGCCTAGTGCTACAAATACTAATATGCATACTTTTTTTTTGTCTCTTTCTGTGCTGTTCCTCTTGGTTCCTCATTTATGGCTGAAATGGTAACTGTGGAAACATTCCTTGGCATCCTGACATCAGAACCCTTCTTCTTGGCGAGACCACGATGATGCAACCTCAACTCACTCAGCAGGCACCCCAGGGCCCTCCAGTGGGGGCCATGCTTCCCAGAGCGGAGACAACAGCAGTGAGCAAGGTAAAAGGTCAAACATTTTCCTCGTGCAAAGTAGGCATGACTAAAATAACTTCAGTATTTTATGATATCAGTACATCTGCCTCCATGTAAACAGGAGAGTGGCAGGAGTAGAATCAGCTGCTATTTAAAGAGACAGTATTTCCTCTTCTTAACTTACTTTACTTAAAAAGAGAAATCAAAGTGAGCTGTTGAATCTTTACGTGGGCATTACAATAACAATTGATTAGTTCTGCCAATTCTTTTACAAATTTGGTTATCTACACTTTATTTCTGTGTGTGTAGGTGGAATGACAGACCTACTTTACTGCTGTGATGCAGTAGCTTGAATTGTGCTATAAATAGCATATTTTGCCTGTAATATCAACAATAAGCATTCTTTATAATCAAGCAGTGATGCCTCTAAAGCACATACAATTTAAAAATCTGTTCTTATTAGCTCTGGAAATATTGTGGGAATTTTACATGGAATCTTATCTTGGGAAGGTAGATTTTGAATTCTTAGAGGATTATTTGTCCCCATTTCCATTCAGCTGACATGGTGACTTCTGTCACAAGTCCTAAAAATTAGAATAATCAGAGGGCAAGGGGGACATCAACTGCAGATGTCGAGGAAGCCTAGTGCAATTTAGAATAAATTTTACTGTTTAAAACTCACCTATTGCACAGAAAGCAATTATATATTGATAAGAATGACTCATCTATGGCTAAAATGATAATTTAAAGGAAGATGCATTATTGAATGTGTGCCAGAGAAGTGTATAGATTTTACTTTTTAATATGTTACATTAGATGGTGTCTGATCTCCTAGGTCTATTTCATCTCTATTATGACTGTGTTTATGGCCACAATATTTAAGTATTAGACAGGCTTCCAAGTAGAGGGCAGTTTAACAGCTTGAGCTGTAGTTATATATGCCATTTAAAACAGGGTGTTGATGGAAGTGGGGTGCCTTCCGTCCTCCAAGCTTCTGACTAGGAATTTTGGATTCCTGAGGTTCTAGAAGAGTCTAGAAAAATGTCCTTTCTAGGATGCCATTCACTTGTGAATGGGTCCAAATTAGAATCTGAGTTTAAGCAAATCGAAAGTAACACAGCGATGGATCCTATCAGATGGCAAATTGTGGAAGAACTTGCAAATTGTACTTATATAATATATACTGTTTTATATACTGTTTTATTCTACCAGTTAGTTTCTATATAAAAGATAAGTAAATTATGAGGCATTTTCAAGGTAACTGGTACATAGGGTCAATGGATCTGCAAGCAATGACTTAACTGTGGTTCCATGTCACAGTGATGGACTTCTCAGCATGGTTAAATCTGGAAAGCTTTCTATGATTCCATCCTTCCCACCACCCCAAATTGCGGTGACACAAAGGGTGAAATGTATCTATTAATAAAAACAAAATACTCTAAACATTGTATAAAAGAGGGGAAAAGGAAAAGCCGACTTAATGGTCTAATGAGGCTATCTTCCAGAGACTTCTTGTGTGTGAGGCTCACTTTGACCTTTTGCTTTGCTCAGGAGCCCAGCGCCTCATTTTTCACATTCTTGCAATTACGTTAACGCTTCAAGCATTTCTGACTCCAAGTCAGCTAGCAACACCAGGCATAACTCAACACTGTGAGTTTTTCTCCTCTCTGTAGATTCATTAACAGGTCACCAAGGTCCCAACTGAAATTTAAAACTGACTGGTTCTGTTGGGTTAGTTGAGTTATGGCAAGGGAGATAGCAAGAAAGGGCCCGAGAGAAGAGGAGGTGGGAGAGAGACGAACCCCAGGTTTGGAGCAGGGATTACTTGTAATGACGAATAAAGCATAAAGTTTTATCATTTTGGTTAGTTAGTTTTGTTTTTTTAGGAAAGAGAAGAATTCCGAGACTGATATATAAATTTATACACAAATTTCTGTGCTGTGGGGAGATGTACCCACTTACCCAATGTTGAAGGATTTGATCCCCGTAGGATTCTGTTCCTTTAATCATATCTCTGTAGGATTAAATAATGGACATGGTAGCTTATGTGTATGAGTGCTAGGAAGTCAGTCATTTTACTGTATCAATGTTTGAAAGAAAAAAAAAAGGTATGATTTCTATAAAATGAAGACTGCTTTGGCATAGAAAATTTCCTACCTGGCTTACCACATCAGTGATTAAAACGCATATATAAGAGCATTCTGGCTTTTTACAGCACACTTTAAAATTTGAAGGCCAGATTTGAGTGTATTTTGTCATACTCATGCCTATATTAGTCTTTTAAACAGGGTTTCGAGGTAGTTTGATATTTTGTGCCACCGAATTGTCCAGAGTAGTTTCAGCGGGAAAGATTAATTATCTGCTTCAGGGCAAAGTCAACAGAGATATTGACTGAAATCGCATATGCTTATCCTAGGTTAAATCTTAGGGTTGATGTATAATGGAAAACGTGGGAGAGAAATTTATGTCCTTAGTATTAAATATATTATAATGTTTCACTGGAAATCAAGTTTGTAGTTTAGCAAAGAGTTTTCTTATTCAGAATTTATTAGCAAAACAGGCATATGGAAAACTGTAAAATGATTCAGTTTCAAAACAAATTATGATAAACACAAAAAATAGGGATGAATTGTACTAAATACAATGTTTTCATACACATTTTAAATTAAACTTTAATAGCCATATGCTATAAAACAATACATGTATTTATGTTGCTTTATAATTTTTGTGATTATGTTTACTATAATGATTCATACAAACTTTACTTTGGAACCTAAAAATACCTCATTTTATGACCTGATAGTGAAAGAGCTACAGTTACACAGGTGAAAGTTCATCTTTTCCTCCACAGTGTTTCAGCAGTGAACCACAGGGAGGAGAAAAAAAATGTATATCACATTTTAAAAATATCATAAGAAATAAACTTGGTAAAATGTGAAACCTGACTTTACTATCTTTCAAAGAGCACATGTCTAACAGTAAGCTATCTAAATATGAACCAGACTTTTCATTCACTGATTTCTCTTGCTAAAAGCAGCCAAAGGAAGGGAGTTTGTCTTGTTAGTCACATTAGAATGAGGAAGGAAATCTAGTTTTTCAAGGATAGAATTAGGGTGCAGACTTGGGGCTCTGGGGAAGGAACTGGCCCTCTTTGTGTCTGGCTTCCCATCAGTAAAATGGGGCTTGATAATAAGTCTAGGGATCCCTAATTCTGTACCTGCTGAGTCAAAAGCTGCTTTGTATTTCACTGTGTATTTTGCCAGAGTAACGACTAGGAAGCAGCCCCTTGTTCCTAGAGCACTTTGAGAGCCTTAGATGAAAGGCGCAATATATGTACAAAGTATTATTATTATTGATGGGTTTGTGTAGCTCCCATTAACGCTGATGGGAGTTACGCATGTGAATTGGCAAGAGAATAGACCCCTCAGTGTTTAGAGCACATGAAATTTACATTTTTTCCCGTGCTGTAATTGAGATGTTGACAAATTGGAGAATATTGATGAGCCTTTGTTTTAAGTATTTCGTGCCAAGTTTGTTTTATTTTTCCTGGTTTGAACAATGGTATGGGTTCAGCAGCAATGAATAAAAAGGGTAGAGTAAAGATAACTTTGTATTTCAATATTTTGATGTGCCAATATGAAATAAATTGTCTTAGGCAAATGGAATATGCTGTTTTAATCATTAGCTATGCATGAAAGAAAAATTGATGTTGACATCTTTGCTGTAAAATCGTTGTAATGGGGCCTTCCTTACAATTCATTTTTGTAAAATTCATTTTGTACATTTTGCAGCAATTGAACAATCCCTGCACTGTGAATAGGCAGGATTCCCAGAAATACCGAGACAGTTGGCCCAGTAACTGCTGAGCTCACACTGCACACCACACGCACGTTAACCATACTGTTGCCAGACCCAGTTTAACCTAAATACATTAGCATTCTAGAATCTATATTGCTCTAATCTTTCAGGACACAGGGCTGTACAAGCCAGCATAGTTCTTCCTAACTCTGCCACCTGCCACGTCCCTCTGTTGATGTCCCCATCTATTTTCCAGGCGATGAGGCTAGAATTCCTCATAGCTAGATATTTATTTATGTATTATACAGTTCTTTAGCAATCATGGTGTTGAAACCTACAAATACCTCCTTAGTAGTGAATGTTTATAGGTAAGCAAATGTCTAAAATAGTATTGCACTTTTGAGCTTATAATACATGTTATAGTTATAAAATAGTATTTTTTTCCCATCAAAGTATTCCAGTTATATATTTAAAGGGATATACATTAAGGTTATATATATTAAAGAGGAGGAGGGGGCTTCAAACCCACTTACTGTGGGTCCTGAATATGTTCTACTGGGATTTCTTATTCAGTCTAGGAAAACTCTGTCAATGGAATGTTTTCATAGTGGCGGCAATCTCTTTAAAATAACCCTAAATACAATATGACAGATGCCATCTGGCATAATCTTTTGCTAGTTGCTTTTAACTTTTATTTTTCCTAGAGCTAAGTTCATCCAAAACTGGTCACTTACTGTTATGATAAATACGATGACTTTTTTTTTCCTTCCTGTCCCCTTAATTGTGTCAAAAAAATTCTCTGAGACTATAATTGATAATTGAACATTGCCATGGAATAAATTGTTGTATATGGACTATTTACATTGCATTTTCTTTCTTTTTTTTCCCCCCAAATAAAATTTAAAAGAATGCCATTCTTTAACCATCAGGAAACATCCAAAGATTTTCTGTTGATTTTCTCAAGGCTTTTTACAGTAGTAACCATTAGAAGTAAAATTGAATTCTTCTAATAAATAAATGCTCCAGGAGCATGTAATGGTACTCATAAATGCTTAAAAGCTTTCTATAATTGCTGTTAATTTTGAGTAATTTCTTCCTATATGTATCAACTTACTTGAGAAACCCAGAGTTGGGATTTCTAGATTTTTTTTTTAACTTAGTCATGTAAAGGGATGTCTCCTGATGCCAGTTAGAGTTTAATTTAGAGTAGTAATTAAACTTGAATACTGCCTCATAAACAAAAGATAAACAATAAACCAGCCACGTTCCCTGCTGTTTCATAGCTTTCTTTCCCAGATGTTTTAGCCTGATAATTTTTACGCAGTGAACTACCTAACATGGAGTTTTGTGGACAGAGGTAGAAAATGAATTTTTTTTTTTTTGGTTGTTTTTTCGTGGCAATCCTTTTTTCCTTCCAAAAGCAAAACGCAAAGGATTTTCATTATTTAGATTTTTTAAAACTCTGGTGAAATAGATATTTAATGGAGATGTGCTTTAATGGTAACTATGGTTTTTTTCTTAGATACTGTTTTTTTTTGGTCAAAATTAATTTGGTCATGAATGTCTTTCACACCTGGTAATTGAAAGAGAACCATATTTTTATTTAAGTAAACTCTTGATAATAAGTCAAAGAAAGAAAAGCTTGACAGTGGAGAATTTTCTTTTACCCTTCTTGCCACTTCTCACCGGCATGCATTCCCACCCACGGCCAGCGTTACTTTATGGCTCTGCTCTTCCTTGGGCTGCAAGGGTCTCTCTGTCCAGTTCTAGACCCTTCCACTGTCAGCCATGATCTTTCTAATTGTCAGGTACGAGTCAGCCATTCAATGCAGAAGCCATGTTATTTTCACTGGGTGGGGTAATTACTGAAAGCTGAGAATAGCTGCACTAAAGACAGAGGGATACTTTCATGATCCCATTAGCATAAGAGTGGGTAAATTATTCATGCCAAGTGAGGATTCTATGGGGAAAAGTATAGTTAATGCACATAGTTTTTAAATGTATCCCTTTCTGCTCTGAGACTAAATTCTTGTTGGAATCAGTTCTCAGACATTTACGGGAAAGCTCTGGTGGCGTGTTAGATGCAGTTCATCTCTCTCTGTTTGCAGCGCTCTCAATAGAGACCATCTGGCAAAGATCCAAAAGGTGATTAAACAAAATGATCAGCTCTTGTTGCTGTGTTACATGTCCAATACTCTGGATTAAAAAACATGACCCAGGACAGTCAAGCTAACGTCATGCCGCTCCCCCTTCCCCCTCCCCTCTCGGTATAAGAATTCAGATGGTCCACAAATGTGTGTGCCATCTTTGTGTCCTTATGGCCCATAATCATGAACAGGTTGTGCAAATGGCTCTTTCTGTAGCACTGTCTGTTCCAGCAGCATAGAAGCATTTCATATTAATTGGGTCAGTCTAATATTCACATTGACATGGGGAAAAATTACTGAAATTTATTCTTATAGCAGACAATGAATATGTGTGCTTTCTGCCATGAGGGAAGTGAAATTTGACAACTGGCTTGTGCAACTGATTAATTTTTCTTGAAACTGGAGAAAATCAAAGCATGAAAAACTGTCATTCTCTGAAAGCAATGCACAACCCTTTTATAACTAAACAAAATGGATTGGGTAGGGGGCTTTCGGGGAGCTTGTAGAAATGAGCTCTGGTTTTAACGCCATAATCAGGGATGAATTTACAGTGCCATTCGGAAGAGTCCTCCCTCCTCATAAACAAGCTGATAATCACAGGGAAGCTGACTTCCAATTAGCTTCTCCTTTCCTCACATGGATCAGGGTATTTATATGTCCTCCTTGAGCTTTGATATGTCCCTGCTGAGTTACTACATCTCATGTCAAATTTGAAAGTTTGGAAATAAAATGTTTTATTATGAGGAAATCCTGCTAATAAGCAAGGTAATTTTCAACCAATCATTTCACGATTGAGTTAAGGTAAAAATGCCAAGATTTGTGACTAAGGGACAGATGTATCTTATCTTTGGGGGTCTGCACCAAATGCCAAGTAGAAATATAAATTGAACAAACCAGACATTGTGAGGAAGTGATTGAAGAAATATTGAGATGAAATGTTGGAATGAAATATATATGTATATTTATAACAATGCTGTGAATTGCTTACATGTCACATTTGCATAAGCCTGAACTGTGATTTTATTAAGGGGCAGTTTAGTTAAGGCAAAACATAAGACTATTAACTCATTAGGTGGTTCAGAGATTACAGCTAACCATTTAATATTGTGGAAATAGTCTATGACTGATATTGTAGGATAAATTTAAGTGCGATTGTCGAGAAAGAGTATAAAGCAGAAAAGAAAAAATTCTCAAAAACCACTTTAAAACATCATCATTCCTTGTCAGCCATACTTTCTAAGCAGGAGTAAAGCAGTAGGTAAGAAATACAGATGGGTACAGGACTCAGGGAGGGGAAGTGAGGGTCCCCTAGAGTCAGTGCTGTGTGGCAGATGAAAGGGACTCACATAGCCTTGGGGGTCTTAAGGCTATTATAGGGCAACTCATGCTCTGTTATCATGCTGATTTTCAATTGATTTTTGACTGAACAGTACTTGTTGAAGCCCTCCAGAGCATCAAACACAGCCTTGTGGTGCTATACATTGTAATACACGGGTTCTATTTTTCCCTTCATTGTCTTTACTTCGCTTCAGACGAGTAGTCTGTGATGACGCCATGTTATTTTTCCCCCTTCTTTCTTTCCCATTTCTACCCTCAGAGAGTTTCTTGAAATTCTTACTGCTTTTTTGCTGGGGAGGAGGGTAGTAGGAGAGTCACTTTTTATTTTCACATGTGGAAATTTGTTTTTAATCTGGCCTTTAAAAATACTTTATATCACAGCAAACAATAATATACACCACTTGTATATACCTAATTTATCCCTCGGTAGTCTTGAGTTATTCACTATCTTTCTGAGGACCAGCAAAAAAAGCAACAATGGGGTTTCACTGAAATCTAGTTCCTCATTAAAATGAAAGTGAACCACTTCAGGATCCCTGCTATATAGCAATAAGTTTCCTCAGCTTGCTGGAGCGCGAGGTCTCGAGAAAAGAGATCTGGAGGGAGTGTGTCCTTGCTTCTCTTCTGCCTGCCTTAGAAATTTGTACAGATGAAAATCCTGTTCTGATATTAACTTCTCTGTGAGTCTTCCTGATCTGCCCGGGTATGAGGCCACAGCTCCTTCTCTGCACTCCTGTGGCACTTTGTACCTCTGTTATAACATCTTTCACACTGCGTTGTAATTCTTTGATTCCTGGTCTCTCTCTCTGTCTCTCCCTGCGTTTCCAAGGTACAGATGATCACTTCTTCAACTATCTGGCATTAGTATGTCCATTTTTGAAGCAATAAACAAAATCTACAGATTTTTCTTTTCTAAAGATGTGTAAATCGATCAAAACTTTGTGTGTATTGATTCACTGATGTGTGCCTGAACATAAATGAACTCTTTGGAACGTATGGACACATTCCATCAAATTCCATTACATCTTTAAGAGATAAAAATTATTTTGTTTTACTGAACTTACGTTGTATTCATTACTGTCTTAAATGTGTCGGTGGACCATCAGCTCAAACTTAGCATTATTTGGTTATAGATAGGTTCTTCAATTTTAGGTTTCCATTTTAAGTATTACTTTAAGATGGTACTTAAAATGGGACTTATTTGTCCTTTAATGTCTTATATTGTGTACATATGGTCAGAATTTGGACATGCAATTTCATTATGGTATCTATACAAAATGTGTAGACGGATGTCTTTAAATGTAATGGTAAATCTAATAATGGAAAATTGCTTAGTGTGGCAAATAGTTCTCATGGACTCAGGATCCATTTTGCTAATAAATCTTGTTTAAGATAGGATTGACCTCAAGGAATTCATTGGTTGGTCTTCACACACAGGTAAAGGAGCCTGGAAGTATTTCTTGAATTTTTAGGCCCCACCTCCTGTTGTTGATTTTCTACACATGTCCTCCAGTTTTCATAGTTTGCATTTGGGCAAATATAATTATTTTTGGTGATGCAAGCAAAACCTTATAGTGAGTTCTTTTTCATCTACATGGGATACTGTCTAGAATCTTGAACTATGAGTCAAGACACTTATGCTCAAAAGTCATGATTGCGTTGAAAAGGGCACAGACCTAGAAGACAGAGAGACATGAGTTCAAATCCCAGTTTTACTCAATATCTGCCAGATTCAGTCACTCCATCTGGAAAGTGGAGTGCTTAATATAATCTCACTTACATTAAGAGAGATTCCATGTGTTCAGCAAATAACATTGCCTGGAACCAGTAACTGTTGGTTCCTTTATTCCCCTCTCTCTTCCCTCTGTCCTATGCCGACATTAATTAGCTGTATGACCTTGGCTGCGTCCTTTAATCTCTTTGGACTTTTACTCACCTGTAAAATAAGATTGAATTAGATGATCTTTTAAATCCAAGCTCCAGGAATCTAATGTTTCCATTCATGGGTCTTAATTTTTATTTGTACATTTTATCTTTTAACATAAAGGGAGGTCGCAAGCTTTTCGTCAGGGGTAAAATATGAACTTTTAATTTTTTTGATTTATAATACACGGTGAAGTAGTATTTCTGTTTCTTGTTTTGGTTGCCAGGAGAGCCTTTTCTTCTCAGTTTGGTAAAAATATAACTAGACATTAGAGTTTATTTTCTGAGGATAGTGGAATGCCACAATTCAGATATAGGACATCTAAGGTGGTAGTATTAATACTAATAGACTGTTCAATCTGCTAAGTATGAGGCGTGTTTTGTAAACACAGAGCAACTTCTCCATTCTCCATTATCTAATTAGAACTCTCTCAGTTGGAATTTTCTATACTTCACAAGTGGAACAATAAATGATCATCATTACAGAGGCTGAGGTTCTACCCACTCCTGAAATATGTTCCAAATCATTCCAGAAAAAAATCTAAACAATTTTCAGGAGAATTTTATAGTACAATATATATTTAGGCAAGTTCTAATTATTTACTCTAAATTCATATAAAATATAGATAAGTACCTTATCTTAGTCAATGAAATATTTGTTTAATCAAAAACACTTATTCCTTAACCCTTCCAGCTAGAGACATGACTGTTGCCTTAAAACCAATCGTTCTTTTTTTATAAGTTTGAAGATTTACAAAAGTAGACTGGGAGTGTAAAATTTCATATTTCTTCTTCCAACTAACATTTGTAACAAATGCCATCCACTAAAATAAAACTTCCAAAATTTCCATGTACTAAATGTGAAAGATGAAAAAATGTTGATAAATCATTGATTATTGGAAGCTTATGGACTCTACCTCATGGGTGTCCTTTTCTGACAGATTGCCACACACTGGGGCTGATGTGTAGATGCATACCACTCTCTGGAGTCAGGGAGCTCTCACTCTCTCAAGACCTCTTCTAAGTGTGGGCTGTTTAAATGTAATGCACAAAGATATTCATTGAGCAAGGCACCTTGGGAATAAAAATATGGAAATCACAAGGGTCCTTATCTTCAATGGCTTACCATCTCCCAAGATGTATGTTTGTGCATGTGTGGGGGGAGTACCATGACAAGCATGCAAATACTTCTTACACATGGCAGGTACTCAGTTATAGGAGGAGCTTGTTGTAGATGAAATGGCAGTTTTGGAAGCAGGTGGATCTGAACATTCCTCTTTGTCCTGCCACTTCCAAGCAGCAATATTTCTGAATGTTTGTTTCTTCACCTGTAAAATGGGAATAATAACTGTCTCATAGGGCAGTTGTTAGGATTAAATTGACATTTGCTTTTAAAAAGTCTAGTTTGGTGACTAATAGTGGAGCCCCAAAATTATTCTCTTCATTGAACGTTTATGGACCATTTAATTGTGTCAAGCCCTGTCCTGGGTTCTAGGGTATAAAGCAGACAAGATGTGATCTCTTTCCTCACCAAGGTGATAGTATTTAGTAAGCAACTCAGAAATGTAAATGAATAAGTACACATGCTTCTAATGTTGCATTTAACGTATAGGTTTTAAGGTATTTCAGAAGAGGAAGCGATTACTTCTGTCTGAAACATCTGTGGAAGGCTTCACAAAATTCGGAAGGTTTTAAGAGATTTCGATGGCCTTCAATGAGTGTTTCCAAATGGACAAAGTAGGGAGGGTGCAGGGAGCAGATGAAACAGCCAGTGCGAAGGCACTTAAGTGTGATGCAGAATATTGTGCATGGAGCAACAACTGGGGGTGATATTGCTGTTTGCATGAGAGAATGCATGGTGAAAAAAAAAAGAGGCTGGAGAGGTAATGAGGGCATACATGAAGATCCTTTTTTACCACACTAAGAAGCTTATGCTTAATCCTGTAGAGCACTGTTTACCAAACTTTCCTGGTGATAAGCAGCTTCTCAGACACATATAAATACAGATTCCCTGGCACACCACAGACCACAGGAAATACAGAACCAGGACTTTCCAGTGGGAAGTGCTGGGAATCTGATTTTCCAGTCCATACCCCTGGGAAACCCTGTTCTGGGATGTGAAGAACTCATTTTAAAGAAGTTTAAGCAAAAGGAGTTTATGATGGGGTTTACATTTTTAAAAATAACTCTTGTAGAATGTGGAGAATACATTTGAGATAAAGAAGACTCCATATAGAATATGGATGAATAGTCTAGCAGATGGGTGAGGATTGAATGAAAGTGGTGGCAGTAGAGTTGGAGGGGAGAGGACTGACATTACATGTGGGGACAAAGGAAGAGGACAAAGTCCACACTAACAGGCAGGTCTCTCCCTCAGAGCAGGCACCACAGTCGAGGTAGTTTTCTCTTTCCCTGCCATGTGTTTGAAGTATGCATATCTACCAACCAGTAGAGAGGAAGAGGAAGAATATTTCGTTTGCACATGCAAAGTTGTCGAAGTGGAAATGCTTGGTGCATGTTGGGTGAATAATGATACTTCTTGGGGCACAGAGCACTCACAGGCAATATAGGGTAGTGGTTAAAGGTATAGCCTCTAGTGTTGGTCTACATGCCTTTAAATCCTCAGATCTGGCCGGGCGTGGTGGCTCACACCTGTAATCCCAGCACTTTGGGAAGCCGAGGCGGGTGGATCACGAGGTCAGGAGATCCAGACCATCCTGGATAACACGGTGAAACCCCGTCTCTACTAAAAAAATACAAAAAATTAGCCGGGCGCGGTGGTGGGCGCCTGTAGTCCCAGCTACTCAGGAGACTGAGGCAGGAGAATGGCATGAACCTGGGAGGCGGAGCTTGCAGTGAGCAGAGATCGCGCCACTGCACTTCAGCCTGGGCAACAGAGTGAGACTCCATCTCTAAATAAATAAATAAATAAATAAATAAATAAATAACTCCTCAGATCTGTCACTTTTCTTGGCCAAATCTGCCATCCTTCACTTTACATCTGTAAAAGGAGGGTAATAAATAATACCTAATCTAATAGTTTTGGAGTGGAAAGTAGGGATTAATGAGGTGATTTATGTAAAATGATAGTAATTTTATGCCTCATTCATAGTAACTCAATGTTATAAATATGTTTTATTTAAAAGTCACTTTCAAAATAATTGACAACTGACCCCATGCAACAAACATCATGATGAAGAACTAAAAATGAAATCCCACATTTATCCCTGGAAAAGAGAAGTTATGATTCCCTGGAAAAGAGAAGTTATGAATTGTAAAGCTAGAAAAGCATCTACCTACTCTAAGCCTGGCCCCAAGCCCTCAGCCCGGACTTCTAGTTGGAAGCAGTTCTTTTCCTCTGAAGTCTGATTACACATTTCGGACGCATGAGGTTCCCCTGGTGCTATAGTAATTGTTACATGACTTATTATCTTGCTTGACTGTAAGATTCTTGAGGACAGTTTCTGTGTTTTAGGCATCTCCTCCCTCTTCTAGCCCCCATTGTGCTACAATAATATAGGAGGCCTTCAATAATAATTATTTTTTTTTGAAAGGAAGATTGGGTCCATATTGTGAAGGACACTGAATAGCAGACTGGGGAGTTTGTGCTTGATTTGCTAGGTAATAGGGAGCTATTGAACAATTCTGAATGGGGGTAGTGACATAATTGCCTTCCTTTTGAATGCCAATGACAAATTCTCTACTATGTCCTCCATGGTCAAAATAGCAGACCCGTATGCTTCCCTGAAATACAGCCTGTTTGAAAGACTGGATATTCTTTTGAGGGAAGAAGCAAATTTCAAATAGCTCTTTAAGAAAAATAAAGCTTTGACATTCTCTCTAAAGTATTTTATGCTCTTAAGTTATTGTGATTCCTTAGATCCCATGTATGTGACACCATTCTAGAAACTTGTAGACAGGGCACAAGGGCACATTTTTATAAATGTTTTTTAGCATTGTTGCAATTATTAACACCTAGGGATGACTTAACAGGATTGAGTAAATATATCTTCTTCAATATTTAGAAAACTGTGGTTCCAGGAATATTTAAATAGGCATTACTTTAAATGAACAAACAAACAGAAACAAAAAAGAACTTTGTGGTTCAATAGATTGAAAGCTGGAGTAGAGCAGGGTATCCTCTACTATAGGAATGTTCAGATCCCCTAATTTGCTAATGTGCATTTCAAGTCTGCAAAGGGTAGAGAGACAGAGCTTTCCAGACTCATTTAACCGTTGAAACGCTTTTATGCATTATCTCTGGGGCCAGTCTTTCTCAGAACACACTCTGGAAAACACTGTCCAGGACTCTGCTTCTCTCATTGAAGTACATTCGGATAGAGTTTAATTTCATAGGGAGTCTTCCTGCATCTTATTTTTAAGAGGTGGGTCAGCATGGGCTCAGGATCAATTTTCAATTGTAATTGTGTAAAAATAACTTCCTTTGTACTCAGAAGTCTCATGGACTTCAACTATACTTGTGCAGAATGTTCCATTAACCCAGCTCTCCATGTAGTTATTCTTCATTGTATTAATCAAACAATGTGCCTGGAATATCCCTTGAGTGTTTGATTAAAAGTAAGCCCATTTGGTTACACCCTCTAAAATATATAAATGAGGATCCCAGCAGACTTTTACTCTTGACATGAATGGTATTAACATCTAGCTTGATGTATTTTTTTTTTTTTAAGTGGCCATTGAGTTGGAGGTTGGGTGGGAAATCCATGAAAGGGGAAGGAGGTGAGAAAACAACAGTCATTCCTCATTTGGAGTGGATGGCTTGGTTCTGCTTGCTGCAGGTGGTGAGCAATGGACTGGATATACTGTCCACCCATGGGAAATTTCTGGGAAACAGAGCTGCAAAACCCCAGTCTGTCTACATCTCACTGTCCTAGATCCCTAGTTTAGCAAATATTAGAACTGGTTGCCACCGATAGGTGTTGTATCTACTGTCCATGAATTTTCCCTGACCCTCTTATTGTTAGAGGATCCCAGAAAGTATTTGTGTCATGATCAGGGGCATTCAGGAGGTCCAAAATTGCAGTCCTTCTTGGTTATCAGGTGAAGTGAAACTCTTCTGCATTCATACATTCTACTCCTGAGTAGTATGTGGCGGGATTGCCCACTTGTGTGTGTGAGAGGGACAGAGAATTGGGCTGTGTATACCTTGTCTCTCCAATTTTGAAATAAGCAAGAAGAGGCTTGTGGTACAATTAAGACTATCTTTGCAGTATGATGAGAACAAGTTGATTTTGTCTTGTTTGTCAATAGATTTTCTGCAAGATTTTGAACCCTTTATAGTAGTTAGCTCAGAAAACTGCAATACCTCTAAAGAATGTTCTTCCTATTTTATACTTAGGAACATAGATATATTTGGAGAATCAGTGACCTTTAACATCATCAATCACCTTGAAAAACTGAGAGTAGAAACAGAATTTCTGTTCTTTATCCAACCAGACTGATGTTTCTACACACGTGCACTGCATATCCTAGCATAGTTATTAGCCACTAAATGGATGAGAGTTTTCTCTCTCTTGTTCTAAAAGGAATTCTAGTTGCTCATTTTCTGCCAGTATAAAATACGAGTTGCTTTCAGCTGGCAAAAAAGAAAAAAAAAGAAATGGGGCCCTGGCTAAAGCAAAATTACAGCAAAATAATGTGTCAAGCTTTTAAAATTAGAGGCAAAATTGGTACTTTTATACCTTGGTGTGTTATACTAAATGTTGGGCATTTAATGCAGAAATACCACAGAGGCTTCCCTTTGAACATTGATAGGGACCTTAAAACCTGCTGCTTTGTAGGCAGATAATGAAAGTGGAAAATGAAGTTCATGGACATCTTCTTACCTTATGTAACATCTCAACCCTAGAGACAGTAATCTCCGAAGCTGTGACTTAACTTTTTCACGTGCATGGTGATACCTCTTAAAAAAAAAGATTTTACTTAAACCTGGCCTCCTTCTGGTCATGTTGTCTAGTAACATTTGCTTAGTTTTTATGCTACTCTTGCCAGTAGGAGGTAAGGAAAACAAGAATTGAAAAATCAATCTTAATTATGGAGGGCCACTCATCTATGGCTTATTTCATAGGTCAGCTCTGTGTAGCACCCTCATAACTAGCACAGAGTGCTCGGTGCTTAGTTTGTAATAAATACACATTGGTTGAATAAATTGCTGCAATTTGATGATTGGTTAATAGTTAATAATTTGTGACAACTTAGAATTTGTTAGCATTGACATAGGGTTTAGTTCCTCATTAGGGATGTTAGCACTCTCAAAATTGGTTGAGTTTGTCAAAGCATCAGTCACCAAATCTGTGCTAGGTAGAATCGAGTAGTCATAGGTACAAGAAAGCAGGATACAAAGTCATGTCTTGAGAGTCCTCCAACTCCTGCAAACTTAAGGGAAGTGATTCCACACTTTATAGAGAGATTATAATTCAAAACTCAAATGCTCATAACTTTGTTCTTAAGAGTATGAAATTTGGAGTTCGACCTAAGTCTGAATTCTGACTCCCACATGCAATGTGACCTCTGGTGACTGATTTAACTCTTCTAAGCCTAAATTTCCTCATTTCTAAAATGGAGCTAACCATGTCTATCTCATAGAAATGGTGTGAGAATGAAATTAGATGATATATTTGAAGATCTATGTGCTGGGTTGGGCATCTATAGTACAATATGCTCCATAAATGGGAATAATAATAATAATAGCAATTAAGTGATAATAATATGCATATGACCACAGCTTTATTAGTTTTGGTTCCATAGCTTGAACTTTAAGCCACATCACTTATCACTTTCTATAAATTTCTATTTCAGGATACAGTATAATATGATTTCCTAAAACAAGAGAACAATAGCTCAAGGCACTTTGTCTCTCTCTTTTCTTCTGTGTTGTTGTTTGTGTGTTTTATAACAGAGACATACAAACATGGGCAGGGTTTGTAGGAGAAGGAGTCTCAGGAGAGGGCTACAAATCTGGGAGAAGTATGAGGTCAAAATTCTCAGTTTCCTGTGTACCATGATTTGGTACTCAGTCAAATGCTGTCCCATTATAATTTTTTTTTTTTTTTTTTTTTTGGAAATTTTTTTTTTTTTTTTTTTTTTTTGGAAATTTCTGATTTCTGTTT
Source organism: Rhinopithecus bieti (assembly GCF_001698545.2). NCBI lineage: Eukaryota > Metazoa > Chordata > Mammalia > Primates > Cercopithecidae > Rhinopithecus > Rhinopithecus bieti. The sequence goes on along the minus strand of NW_016808909.1, from coordinate 405,378 downwards.
TCTGCCTAAAGACCAGAAGAAAGTGAGCTCCGCAGACCAGAGTCTGAATGTGGGCCTTCTATTAGCGCCAGCTCGGTTGGGGGTGTGACGTGGGGCAGCTTTAGGAGGCCTGAAGGTTATGGACTCAGACATCAGGGTGGGAGAGCCTGGACAAGGTTCCACTCTTTACTACCTATAAACTAGGCTTTTACCTGGTAAAGGAATTTGGTGGAAGGCATAAGGTGATAATGTATACCTGGCACATTATAACCATCTGTTAAAAGTTAGTTGCTGCAGTCTGGACAATGTGATAAAACCCTGTCTCTACAAAAAATACAAAAATTAGCCAGACATGATGGCGCATGCTTGTAATCACAGCTACTTGGGAGGCTGAGACAGGAGGATTGCTTGATCCCAGGAGATGGAGGTTGCAGTGAGCCAAGATCATGCCACTGCACTCTAGACTGGGTGACAGAGTGGAACCCTGTCTCAAAAAAGGAAAAAAAAGAAAAAAAGTTAGTTGCTGGCTGGGCATGGTGACTCATCTAATCCCAGAACTTTGGGAGGCCAAGGCAGGTGGATCACTTAAAGCCAGGTATTCGAGACTAGGCTGGGCAACAAAGCAAGACCCCATCTCTACAAAAAACCAAAAAAGTTAGCTGGGCACAGTGGCATGCACCTATAGTCCCAGCTCCTTAGGAGACTGAGGCAGGAGGGTCCCTTCCTTGATCAGTCAGGGTTTGAGGTTGCTGTGAGCTATGATCACACCACTGCACTGCACCCCGGGCAACAGAGTGAGACCATATCTCTACAAAAAGTACAGTTAGTTGCTGTTAATATTATCATTATCTCTTTAAGCTGTCATGGACTCACATTTCTGTGTGATGAGGATGTTAGGGGATTTCTACGTTTTCTCCAACTCTAACATGCTGTATCTATTAATTCTCAAATGATATTATTTAAAACTTGAGTTATGTCTGCAAAGGAATACTGTATATTTAGTTTTACATTTCTTAATGTAGGTTTCTAATGCATTTGTGCATAAATTTTTGTTTGATTCCCCCAGAATCTTTCAGATTTATCCCCATTTTCCAGATGAAGTGGCTTGGCCTTGGAGAGGGTCAGTTACTTGACTGTCATTATAGAAAGAGGAAGCAGAAGAATGAAGACAAGGCCATTTAAAATTTTCATGTTCTTTACCGTTTGCATAAAACGTATTCAGTTCACAAATGATGTAAAATTTAATTAAGGCAAGTGACTGTCCTGAGAAAGTCATTAAAACCCTCGTGTCATTTCTCTAATCAAAAGGCTGCCACCCTTCTATTATTTCTTTATTACAACCCTTTATTTTTATTTCTTCAAGTTAAACTGGAGCCTGAGCCATCGTAAGCCTCTTGCTAGTGATTTTTTAAATCAGTGATTTACACTTTGAAAAACCAATTAAAAAAATTTTTTTTCCAATTTACGTTGGTTAGATCCATAGGGTCACTTTGATTAGAAAAGAGAGCCGTTAGAAATTAAACTGGCAATTCTAAAGGTTTGGTTATCGTCTCCTTGTTCTTAGAAATGGCAAAGAATACTGTGCTGAATAAGGTGCTGAAGGCTAAGATAATGAGACTGCTTTTCTGGTGGGACTTTCCAAAACTCCTATGTCATAGTCATCAACTTCTATATAAGTAAAAATGCTTATTTGTGTTTTAGCATTTGCTCTTTGCATCAAACATCCACTGACTTGGGAATAGTAAGATCTGCTACCCCAAGAAAGTCTACCAATTCCATTACTAACACATCCAACTGGATAAAAAAACTGAAGGGTTGGTGAATATTTTATATCGTGGGTTTTTAAAAGATACTTTTGTGTGAATAAAAAAGGAGTTTCTCGAAGCTGCTCATTTCAATTTTCTTTTTAATTTGCTTGCCAACACCACTTAATCACCTCTGTAGCGTACCAGAAGGGTTTTCTAGATGGGCTTTAAAAATGAAGCCAAGGTGATTTCTTTTTTGTTATAAATTGGCTTAGCATCTTGTTTTTATCTGGCTTGAAATATTGAAGCAGTAAAATAAAACCACACTCTTTAATTGAAAGGTGCTTCTGCAATATTCAAACCACAGTGTCAGTCACACGTGTTGTTCAAATTCTTCAGAGCTCTGGAATTACTTAAAGGTATCCTCAGTATTCTGAGAGAGTTATTTTCTGCCCGACTACAAAATAAAAAGGAGCCAATCAGGGCTCTTTCTCATCTCTTTGGCAGTATTTTTCCTCTAAAGAATTTCTTGACACTCTCTTTAGTTCTTGACTTCCAGGGTTGTCCCTGACAAATCTCCAGAGATGTATCCCAGTGCCTATAGTAGTGTCAAAAGCATGCAGCCACATGTCTAGATGCTGTGACCTTACGTTTGATTGCCAGCAGTTCACTGTATAAAGTGCTTAAACTGCCACCTACCTAAGGGCTTCCAGAATTTACATTATGCCCTTTTGAAAGGGCATAGTTTGAACTGAGACTATGTAAGTACTTCTAATCTCTAGTTGACCTGATCTTGAAAACTTCTGAGAAATATCACATCATGAGTGATCACAGGAATGAGAATGACATTACGGCATCATTTCAAAATCATGTAGTATCCTGTGTTCAAAGTTTTCTGTGCTAAAGATCTAAAAAGCACATTTTGAAAATACCAGGTTATTTTTGGCTCAACACATCAGTGGCAATTAGTTGCCTAAGAAATGATACCGGACAATAGATAATTTATTCCTTCTTTAGAAATGTTGTAGTTGTTTGTTGATTTTTACTCACTGGGTTGGGTTTGTGGTTTAAAGAGAAGTTAATCCTGACTTTCTTTTTTTTTTTTTTTTTGAGACAGAGTCTTGCTCTGTGGCCCGGGCTGGAGTGCACTGGCTGGATCTCAGCTCACTGCAAGCTCCGCCTCCCGGGTTTATGCCATTCTCCTGCCTCAGCCTCCCGAGTAGCTGGGACTATAGGCGCCCGCCACCTCACCCAGCTAGTTTTTTGTATTTTTTAGTAGAGACGGGGTTTCACCGTGTTAGCCAGGATGGTCTTGATCTCCTGACCTCGTGATCCACCTGCCTCCGCCTCTCAAAGTGCTGGGATTACAGGCTTGAGCCACCGCGCCCGGCCAATCCTGACTTTCTTAAAACCTATAGAGTTTCAGGATTTCTTAAAGACAGTGGCTTTTGATACTCCAATCCAGTCCATTTTCCCATGCGTAAGTGTTCTTATAACCTTCTTTTGCTCAAGTTCTAGGACAATGCCAATGGTGTCTACATAGTTAAAATTAATTTGAAAGTTGACTAATGATTCAATTATTTTGACTAATGAAAATCAGAAATAGTACTTCATTTTGCATAGCAGTAAGAAATTAGCCGGCCGGGCGCGGTGGCTCAAGCCTGTAATCCCAGCACTTTGGGAGGCCGAGACGGGCGGATCACGAGGTCAGGAGATCGAGACCATCCTGGCTAACACGGTGAAACCCTGTCTCCACTAAAAAAATACAAAAAAAAAAAAAAACTAGCCAGGTGAGGTGGCGGCGCCTGTAGTCCCAGCTACTCGGGAGGCTGAGGCAGGAGAATGGCATGAACCCGGGAGGCGAAGCTTGCAGTGAGCCGAGATTGCGCCACTGCACTCCAGCCTGGGCGACAGAGCGAGACTCCGGCTCAAAAAATAAATAAATAAATAAATAAATTAGCCTAAATTTAACTAATCAATTCACTTTGCCTGTGTAAATATGTTTTATTGTGTTGTTTTCTATAAGGATTGCTAATACTATTCATAATGTCCTTTATTTTAAACTTTTATAAATGATACAGTTTTCTCTTTACAATTGGGGACATATATAGTACTACCTATTTATGTTGTAAATATGTTTTATGTAAATATACAAAAGAAAATAGAGATTTCTTATCAGCATTGTATACTAACGTAGTATCAGCATTGGTAGTTTGTTTTCTGTCCTGAAAATAAGTGGATATGTACAAAGACATCTTTAATTTCCTAGTTTTCTATTTATTTGATATATTGTATGGAGACACAAATGAGGTATTTTCTCTCTTTTGATATCTTAAGTTTTAATATGTGTTATTTTATTTTGGTTGAGAAAACGTGTAAGTTATCCCTGGACCTTAAGTTCTATTTAGTTTTTGCTTTTACAGACTAAATGCTGTCTTCGCATATCACTCCCTGACCCACCATAAAATTCTTCTGATCAAGTTTTTCATATATGGGACAAAAAAATCATTTTGTTTCAAATCTTGACCGTTTGAGCCTAAGAACTATTTGATGCAAGCAAGAATTTCAACACAGATCTTGCAGCTTGACACCCATTGGTGAAGAAATATTTTTTCTTTATATTAGTTCATTTTTCATGGCTTCTTTATAGTGCCATACGCTATTAGGAAGGAGAAAAACTAATGTGATATGTGAACTAATTTCTTGTTTAAAAAATTTTAAAAAGTGGTCTCTGGAATTCAGTCGTGATCTTTCCAGATACTAGCTTCATCGTAATCTGAGACTCATTTCTATTTGATTATTACCATTGATGGACAGAAAAAAGTGCTAGATCAAGGAAAAGTACCTATGACATATATACCCAAATATGGCAGCAATACCCAGATTATCATCATTACTATAGCTAATGCTTGACAGCTACTGTATGCCCGATATTGTGCTATACATTTAGTACAATTTCATCCTCATAACCTTGTGTGGGTTTTTCAGTTGGGAAAACTGAGGCTTAGAAAGACTAGGAAACTTCCCTTTACCTGGAATATCTAGAAAGTGGTGGGACTAAGATTCTAAATCAGGTCTATCTAACCCCCAAATCCAGACACTTAACGAGGGTACCACACCCTGTCTACAAGAAAAGTTGTCAAATGATGTCAGATACCTAGCACTCCTGCACGGTAGTGCACACCAGTAATCCCATCTACTTGGGAGGCTGAGGCAGGAAAATCACTTGAGTCTGGAAGTTTGCATCCAGCCTGGGCAACATAGTGAGACCTTGTCTCTAAAAGAAAAACAGATGTTGTCAGATCTAAAATATGGGCTAGATATGTTCCCTCCCATTCTGAAAGCTTCAGGTAGGTTTTGGTATTTCCTATCATATGCCTGGACATTTCAGTACAGTTTTTTTGACGCTTTGAAGGTCATAATGGTAATGGAGATCAGCTCTTTTCTAAAAATCTACCCTGTAGGTATTGATTTGGTGACAGGCTTGTAATGTCATATATGGTTTTAGAAAATTACTGATAGTTTGGAATTGCCATACTGAAGAGACATCTTACCCCATCCCTGAAGCATAGAGCCCTTCAACATTTCTCTGATATCATTTCAAGTGTCAAGTAAACAAAGTTTTCTAAGCTACTGATCTTGATGAACAGGATGATGATTAAGGCACAGAAATCACTGGTTTCCAGTTTTAAAATACATTCCAAAACTTATGGCATATAACAGAATTCAACAGGAGAAGGTAAATTTGGTTAAATTCTTCAGGGGTCCTTATATGTAAATGTTATGCCATATAGTTGCCCTCACTAGGATAAAATTAGAATTTGTGAAGGATCTGATTGGAATTTCTCCTGGGAAGTTGTAGAGGCTGAGCATGGATATTTGTTTTTATTTCAATACTGGCCTATTCAATCTCCATGATCCTAGGACAAGATCGTTGACAAAGGAAGAAGACAGTAAAGTTGTATGTTTCCGTCTTCTTTGTGAAAGACCTCCCCTTCTGCCTCTTTGACTACATCCTTGGAGTACACCATCCCTTCTGTGGCCTTATATTTTTGCAACTAAAACTTTATTGATTTCTACTGTTTATTACAAGTTTTGACATAGAAGGAGGGACATTCACAAATGGTTTTCTTGGCCTACTTTAGCAGTCCTTCTTGTTCTCTAAGAAAACAAGTCAGAATCTGTCACACTGTAATGATACTTAGGCCCCTGCTGTTCCTAGGCTGGGCATTGAAAATATGCCAAGGGAATCAGTAAGAGGGAGGACTAGGTTGTCAAGTCAGTGCCACATGCAAAGTGTATTAGCCTGACAATCAGAGAGCAATGAGTCACGGGTCACACTGCCTTACCCTGGGCACCTGAATCTGTGGAAAGTTCTCGAGTCTTTTATTATAACTTGTTGCTCCTGAGGCAGCGTGAAAACCTTTAGTAGGCTTCTGAGCTGATGACTGACACTGGACTGTCAGGAGCTCCATGTTCTGGTCTAGCTATAATTTCCCCTAAGGAATTTACTTGAAGAAATAAAACATTTTATTTTGAAATTTTAAAATTATATGAATTTTAAAAATATCCTGTCTGCTTTTTTCAAGCAGTTTTAAGGTTTTTTGAAAAGTTCTTTTAAGATGTTTTATGGCTGCCATTTTATTGATAGGAAGATATCCAGATTTTGAAAGTTAAGAGGAAAGGCTATACTTTGGAAAAGGGTTTCAGAAAAACTGGTTTGGTGACTGTAAATCTTAGTTTCTACAACCATCTCCCCAAAAGTCCAGAATTCCTGCCTCCTTGTGTAATTTATTTCAAGAAATAATTTTGTCATTTAGGATTTTTTGAAGTGTTAAATGCAAGTATTGAAAGATTTGATGCTAGCTCAAGCCCCTAATGAATGACTTAACAAGGTAGACATGGTAACCAGCTACTTCTGAAGATGTTCTTAATGTGTAAATTGTTAGTGCGGCCACTTCTGCAACTACAAACCCTCATCTTAGTAGTCTGGTGGTTTTACCCTAACGACCTATATGTTAAAGATATTTTATAAATACGAGTGCAGTCATTGTTTTGTGTAACATTTTATGGCTTATAGAAACTAGTCTGTTTCCTGGGTGAAATGTAATTAGCTATCTCTGCCCTTAAACACTTCTGCCAGCCTCCATGACCTTCTCTTAGGGCACCTGGTATATTACAGTACTCTAACATGACACCTTTCAAGAAGGTGTCCCAATCCCTTTAACCCCCATCTTCCATCTGTTTGACCCCTTCTTCATTGCTACACTTAGAAGAATATTCATGTGCCTCCAGTGAGAAGGTTTATTTTGACTTTATAGATGGAATATCTAGAGCTGAAGTCCTATGTTCAAGTAAGGTAATACCACAGGATGAAAAATGCAGCCTTGGGTAGTCACACCCCTGTGAGGATCAGATTACAAATCTGTACAGGACCTAACCATGCCTATTTAAAATTACTAACTGCATCAATACTCTTCATAGAGAGTTCTTAACTTTTTGGTTAATTTCTTTCCTTGATTGATAAGGCTGCCAAGTGTGTGATACCCTCAAAGTAGATGATAATTAAATTCATACCACTTCATTATTAGACACCTATTTTCCTTCCTAGATTCCCTTGGCAGATAAAACATGATTCCAGCCCACAAGTTCTTATTTTTAGGGCCATTCTCTACAATGGTTAGAATTACACTGAATCTCTGCACTCTGCAGCTGATGCCAAATGCCGAGCGTCAGATTCCCAGTAACAGAAATGGTGATGAGCTCAGAATCATTACGAGATCATAAACATGTTTTTTATTCACCTTGTTTAGCTGGATCCCACCCAGTCTTCTTTGAAAAGTTCAGAAACCAATTTCTTTTCTTCCCTCATGTAGTTTTTTGTTTTTTGTTTTTTCTTTTTGAGTCTGTGTCATAATTTTTTATTCCTAACTTACCTTCCAAATACCCCATGAAAAGTAGAGAGCACACGTTCAGGGGTTACAGATGCTAAACTGGCAAATATGGCACACAGTTACTTCCTGGAACTGAAGTGTCAACGTAGAATATGTGCTTAATTGAACACTCCATAACATGGTTTGTAGAACACTGAAATACCTACCCTAAGGAAAGTGTATGGAACCAGAGTCCTTAAAGTTTGTAGACTATACTAAACAAAACTATATACGTTCTTAAGAATATGTATCTTTGTTGGTTCCTGTTAATCCAACGTAGCTAAAAGGCTTTATGTCAAAGCCCAAAAATGAATTTTGAGAAGTGTACCTCTTGGAGAGTTTGCTCATGCCGATAATCCCAGTGCTTTGGGAGGCTGCGATGGGAGAATCACTTGAGGCCAGGAGTTCAAGCCTAGTCTGGGCAACATGGCAAGACCCCCAACTCTATAAAATATTTAAAAATTAGTCAGGCCTGGTGGCATGCACCTATAGCCTTAGTTACTTGGGAAGATCACTTGAAGTCCTTATCATAGCTCATGGATGCTGTAGTGAGCTATGATCATGCCACTGCACTCCAGCCTGCGTACAGCAAGACCCTGTTTCTAAAAAAAAAAATTTTTTTTGAGACAGACTCTCGTTCTATCACCCAGGCTGGAGTGCAGTGGCATAATCTCAGCAAACTGCAACCACCGCCTCCCAGGCTCGAGTGATTCTCATGCCTCAGCCTCCTGAGTAGCTGGGACTACAGGCATGTGCCACCACACCCAGCTAATTTATGTTTGTATTTTTAGTAGAGATGGAGTTTCATTGTGTTGACCAGGCTGGTCTTGAACTCCTGGCCTCAACTGATCCACCCACCTCAGCCTTCCAAAGTGCTGCGATCACAGGCATAAGCCATCACACCTGGCCTAAAAGTACTTTTTTAAATCAAAAAAAAAAAAAAAGAAGAAGAAGAAGAAGACAGTACACTTAGGAAAATTTTATTTATCTGCAAGCCTCAGTATCCTAAAGGCATGTAATAACTTGGATCCCATTTCTGAGGATATTTAATTAAACTTTTTTGAATAAACAAATGCACGTAATGCTTAGGTTTACAGAAATTATCAGTGTCCTTAGCTTCTATTGCTTAGTACTAGGCCAAATAATTGAAAGAGCCTCTAATTCTTTATCTCCCGTATGTAACATGTCAGCCATGACTATTTTACTTTACTCTTAAATATATAATTTATAAATAGAAGCAATGTTGATAGACTTGTTTGACTCCCTTCTAGAAATAAATGACTCATTCTGGATTGCATGTAAGAGCTTCAAGCTGCTCTAAGTTACAATCCACAACAATGAGAAAATTGTTGTGTTATTCATCTGGGCAGCAGGAAATTAAAAAAATAAAAAAGCAGTCTGCTCCCCTAGTAACTGGGACCTTTTGCATGTTACAGATCACTGAGGGCAAACTTTGCATCAGTTCTGGGCACTGGGCAAATAAACTTATCTCCTCGTTTTTGTTTTTGTACCTTGTCATACACTATGTACATTGTTGGTCATTTAAATACAATTGAATATATGCATTAATCAAAAAAAGTTACCTTAATTTTTTAATGATTCCTACAGAATTCTTTTAGATTTTTTTTCTATTTGTAATTTTGTATTTATTCAAAATATGTATGTTTGCTTTAGAAATGGGGTTTTCCTTTTGAAAGAAATCCCCTGGAAAAGGGTCACCTCTGTTTTCTTTGGAAATGCAGGAAATCAACATGTCCTCTGGCAGTTATTTTTCCTCATAATATGCGCAGTAAAAGTGGTGGAATCTTGACCCAAGTGATCTGTGGAGCCTTTGCTGATGAATTTGGTGCCCACTGCTGTCCTCATTGTTTTGAAATTAAAGAGAAGTGGTAATAGAAAGAGGAAAACACATTTTTAATGCAGGAATCATTTAGACCTGCAAAGTTTGTTGCCCAATGAGGAAAGAGCTGCACAGTGGTGCAGCACAGATCACATGATACAACCTTTTGACAACTGAGTGTCTGCTGGAGACGTCTGTGAGAGATGACCTTTTGACCTAGGAAGGAATGCTGTGAAGGTGGGAATGTACTCCCAGCCCTGGCCCAGGAGAGAACATGGAAAACAGCCCCAGCTTCTCTGCTCACAGGATCTAGCTTGGTTTTCGCTTTGACTTTAGTGTCAGACGATAAAAACCTGAGAGGGTTTCCTAAAATTATTCCAGACCTTTACTATTACTCCCACCCTGTGTAACAGAGGGAAAAATAATGTGAGTTTTCCTATAAATGTATGTTGCAAGTGACTGAAGAAATCAGTAGTTCTCCCCACCAGCTCGTGGCCTAGAACCCACATCTTGACCTGTTTTCAGGCAGGGATTTAAGCCCATGCACGTTTCCTTTCGGGGCCTTAGGTGGGTGTGGGGGGAGTAGGGAGAGGAGAATGAGTCCATTGCTGTAAAAGCGTTCCCAGTAGCGATGATCTTCGTAGGAACAAAAATCCATTGTGCAGGGCTGTAACCTGAGAAACTTTCTGTTATCGTGCTTGTTTTACTCACCAACATTGATCCCTGGAACATGTGACCCTTTGAAAAGGAGCACCATGTTGGTGATTCCTCTTATTACTAAATACCATTGTGTTTATAATGGCCATTTATATATGGTTACACTCCACGCCCGTGTGGTTAATAGGCGTTCTGTAACTCTCTGATGCCACCTGACCAGCACAGGATACAAGTCTTGGTCTCTTGATTACTCTCTTTGCCCTGTCTTCTGTCATTCCATGATGTTCTCTATGAAAGCAAAATAGAGAGCTTAACATTGCTGAAAATAGGGTAGCACAAATTCAACCGGGGGGGAAAAAGACAAAAAAGCCTGGTAAAGCCTTGAAAAAAATAGGTTACTTTATTTATTTATTTATTTATTTCAGTTCCACAATATGTCTGCATGCTTTAGCACTGATTTCTCAGCTAGTTGGGTCCCAGGAGGCCCCACTGAGCCCTGTACTGCTCAGGGAGTTGCAGCTTTATAAAATGGGGGAAAAATGTAGTTTGTATGAATTGTTCTTTACCTTGGTTTGGGTTCAGAATGGCAGCTGCACTCCGACTTTGTGTGTGACAGCACAAAGGCCAGCAAAACTGAAAAGCAAGTCAGCAAGTAGAGAGACAAAAGCAACGATCAGCTAATACAGCTCCACATGGCCTGACTAATTTATGAGAAAAAAACTGTTCTGTTCATTGGATCAGCACTCTGAGGAGGCAGGTGGAATTGTAGGAAGTTTTCATTGACTCTCCGAGCAACTAAGGACGCCACGAGAGATTCTTCTCAGTTTGAACTTTATCAGGGTCTACGCTTAATCAATAGAGTATTGGAAAAAGAATTAATTACTAAAGCAGAATAAAACAGCTGCATTTTAAACTAAGGATCCATCAATTCAGTAATCTTTCAGTTACAGGCTAGGTGCCGTGAGGATTTGACTCCATGTAATGAGGAACCCGGGGAGTTTCCTCATGAACAGGCTGGGAATTCACATTAGCCTGTTTCAGCTATTTGTCATTAGTACAACTCATTTCTCCTCTCCTGCATTACAATTTGTATTTTATGTACTGTGGAACCCACGAAATTCCCACATTCATGGGAGGGAGGGCGTTAAGGCGGAAATCATTGTCACCCTGAGAAAGAGTCTTTAACCTAGCTCGGCCTCTTTATTCTGGAAGCTGCCGCGGGAGCGGTTCGGAGCTGGACCCTGCTCCATTGTGCCCAGGGTGGGGGTCAGGGCCCCCGCCTGTTGAAGACACACTGGTTTGAACCCAGCCTGGAAATGTTTCATCTATAATTTCCATAATGGTGGATTTCAAGGAGGGCTGAGGAGGGTTATGGGAGATGAATTAGGTTTTTAGTGAGCTCATTAGGAAGCCAAACAGAGTTGAGACACAAGGCGGTGAGCGGGACTGTAATCAGTTCTGCTCGCTTTGTTCCCTGCCTTCGGGACATGTTTCGAAAACTTTCTGGCGGGGGCTGCGGAGCCGGTGCTCACGCGAAGCTGCCGTCCTGGTGGCTGACTTGTTGATTTGTAAACCTCTTAATTCATTTTTTTTGTTCAATTTAATCTTTTCTTTCTGAAGGAAAATTAGTTGAATGTTAGCCCTCTTTGCACTATTCACCTCTTAAATTATGCTCATTTTGAAGAGCTTGTTATGCCTGAATAAACATGAAATGACTTGGCATTTTCCCATCAGAGGCACACCCATTTTAACACCATGTATTTACCATTCCTGGAAATGTCTCATTAACTTCTGAAAATCTGCGAGCATGATATTTTGGGCTACTGTAACACACCTCTTGGCAGTCACAGAAGGCAGTTTGGTTAATGCCTCATAATATCCATTTTTATTCTCAACATGAAGAAAGACTCTCTATAGAAAATTGATGCAGTTTGCTCTGCTAATTTTCATGCTCATTCCAATTAATTTAACATGACCCAGATTTTCTTCCTCGGGCTCATCCTGACTAATTAGTAAAGCAACACCTAGAACAAGTTATGTTTAATAACATTGAGGAACACTAGTTGTGAGTGATTTTGATGCTAATAAAGATATTCACTGATGGGACAGATATTTTATGTCAATTATGGTATGTAATTTAGAAGTCCCAATGTGCTGCTTGGAGTATGGAAAGGCTAGCAAATCACTACGGGAGATAATAGTGTTTTTAAGACTTCCGCAGCACCTAAATAACCACTGGGACCAATTACTTTATTTTTTGTGGTAGAACTAGCAGGATTGTTAACTGATTCCATGGTAATGAAAGGGGTGGAGCTGTTGCATTACAAACCTGACCCATATTCACCAGGGCCGAGCTTTCAGTACTTAGTGAACCTTAGCGAGAAAAGAAAAGCGATCAGGGGCATCAGAAAGCAGCATTTGTTCAAGGAGAAGGAGTGGTTTCTCCACCTCTGTGGTTGGCGTTCTTTTATCACATTTTTGTCAGTGAGATGAATCAATCTTACTGCATACAGCAAGGTTGAAGGTGGTGGTGGCTGGGGCAGTGGTGGAAGGTTTCCAGAGTCGAGTAATGTTGTTTAATGTTGAGAGCTCTCCACATTCTCATGAGGAAAACAGTCGAAAGTGAGGCTCTAGGAAGTGGGGGGAAAAAAACCACACACACAGGGAAGGATTATATTTATTACGTTTTTAACAAGTATTTCATCAGTGCCTATGATGTGCCAGGCACTGTTCTATGTGCTAGGAGTGAGGAGAGATAGGGAAAACCCAGTGCCTGTCCCCAGGATGCTTACGTTCATAGTCAATGTAAATTTCCTATTGTCTTAAGTTGATCATCCTCAAAATCTTGGCATGAATTACTCAGTAGGGTATGGAAATGTTATGAAGTTTTATAGGAGAATGGGAAATTCCGGATAGCCATCACAGGATGCAGTCAATTGATGTGAACCCTGTTTCTGCCACCGTTACCTGTAAGACCTTGGGCAAATTACTCCACATCTCTAAGCTTTAGTTTCTTCATGTGGAAGATGTCAACCCTCATAGGATGATGAGAATTAAACAAAAGAATTCATATAAAGTGTTTAGCAGAGTGCCTGAAACAGAGTAAGTGCTCAATAAATATTATTTTGTATTAATGCTGTCATTATTATAGAAAACACTTAGAGTGAAAATTTCTCCAGGGGCATATAATAGAATGTAAGCTAATCATTTCTCAATGCTAATTACTGTTGTTGAAATTTGAGATTAGAATTGACAGGAATACTTCCTTTTTCTAAATATCACAAACAGGCTTCTTTCTACATCCCTCTTTAAAAACACACAAAGTTATGCTGGGCACGGTGGCTCAGCCTATAATCTTAGCACTTTGAGGCTGAGACAGGAGGATCGCTTGAGCTCACAAGTTGGAGACAAGCCTGGGCAACATAGGGAGATGCCATCGCTACAGAAACATTTTAAAAATCAGCTGGGTGTGGTGGCACATGCTTATAGTACCAGTTATTCAGGGGGCTGAGGTGGGAGGATTGCTTGAGCCTGGGAAGTTGAGGCTGTGGTGAGCTGTGATCATTCCACTGCAGTCCAGCCTGGGTAACAGAGACCCTGTCTCAAAAAACAAAACAAAACAAAAAACAGTTAAAAACATGCAGTCTCCCCACCTCCTGATTTTTCGTTGGCAAGTTTTCTATGTGTAAAATCAGTGACCTCTCATAGGTCGGGGCTTCCATTCTTAGAATTTATTTCTACTTTATCTTTTTCATCTGCTCAGTATGGAAAGAGAATATAATTGAAGGAGTTTGTGGGAGTGAGGCTAGACATAAAAAACAAGCAAATTGAAAAATAGAAAAAGCAAAAGAAAAGCCTTATTACAATTGCTAGTAAAGCTGGAAATAACGCGTTACGGAATTGCCATTTTGGTAGATTAAAAATAGTCAAATATTAGTGATTTCAGCTGGTTCAGCCTAATACTGTCAGACACGATAAGTAATGGAAAGTGCTACAAGCAAGGCAAGAAGTTAGGAAAACATTAACCTCACTTGCTTTATCTGTTAAATGGGGACAATAGTCTATGCCCCTGTATTTGGTTGTGGTAATCCGTAATTGAAAAGAATTGAGAGCTGAAAAATTATTATATAGATATGAGGTATTTTTATCCAAGATCACATGTTTCAAAGTTTAGAATGTGAGTCTCACAATAGCTAGTCCACTAGTCATCTTCCTATAATGTCTTGAGGTTGATGTGTAGAGGATATCAACTTCATCTCCCACCAGAATAATATGTCAACTACAGAAAACCTAGATATCTTAGTGGAACTTCTATAGATTTTAAAATACATTTTCAAAATGAAAAAGTTCTCTAGGTTATATAGTTGTTTTCACATTTTTGATCATTTAAATAATACAACACTTTCGGGAACTCCAAATTTGCTTTGGAATCTTTGAACCTTCACACACGGTATGACTCACAATATAAATAGTTGAGGAAGTCATTACCAACTTTAGTAGATGTGCATGAGGTAAATCGGACAGTTATGTTTTAACTGTGCCAAGACCCTCTGTTAGGAAGAGTTTTACAGCCACGAAGTGAAGTTGGCCCCTCTCCAGTGATTACTGACTGGTGGTAGAAATTGTGTTCTACTGGGTCAGCGATGAATTCCTCACTCAAATGGTGTCGAGTCAGCCAGTTTTTAATTTGTTATCTTCTCAAGAGTGCATTCACCGACTTTATCACTGAGAAGAATGACTCCCTAGCCTAGTGTGATCAAGATCCGGAAATTTGCTATATCAGCATATTAAGGTTGGACTGCTATTTGATTGGTAGCTCTTAGATCTGATCTTACAGCAAAGACGTTACTTCTGTCGTAGGCTGGTTTACCACAGGTATATGAATAAACCTACTGAGAAAGCAAACTCCTTCCTTTCTTTCCTGGGAAAAGGTTGAACAACTTTTCCTCTCAAACAAAAACCTTTACAGTTCCTGTTGTATTAGCTGACAGGGTCTGAATAAAGCCATATTTGTGCCCTTCGAGTTGTCTTTCTTCATGACCGAGAATGGGGATGTGTCATGGCAAACTAATAATTACATGGCTTTCAGCTCCTCACCTTTCTAGGAGAAAAAGATGGATGGCAATCAGGTATGAAAATGTTTCCCACTTAGTAGTAGCACACCTGACCCTTTGCTTTTGTGCCATTTGAGATATGAGTTTTGGAAGAATAAGGAAGACATTTGTATAAAGCAAATGTATTTTTCAACCAGTGGTGACTCTATTTTCATTTTTCTTATGTGAATGGACCTTTAACATAAGTGAAAGAAGGAAGGAAAAAGAGAATGAAATGGAACTAACCTTTATTGATTATCTAATATGTGCCAAATGTCACACATCTCAAAAGTCAGATGGATCACTTGACCATAATTGGCCAATAGTAAGTGACTACTTATCCAGGTTCAAAGCCTTAAGGCATTGTTTGCCCTGCCTCTCACCCACCCTTTAAAAATATGAATTCCATTTCTGTATGGGAATAGAGTCTGTGTGGTGAGTGGAGAGCATGAACTTGAGTTCAGGATTTAGAGTTCAAGACCCAGCTGCATTATCAACTAGCCACATGACTTTAGGCGAGTTTCTTAACCTGTCCAGCTTCAGTTTCTGCTTATATTAAATAGGCATTACAATACCAAACTCTGAACTGTCCTGTGGTTGAGATAAAGCCTGCCGAAACTGGCATGTAGTAGACGCTCCACAAATGTTACTTCTGTTTCATCTTTATATGGTGGATTCGGGGGTTTATCTGAAGGCATGGAGCTGGCTGCAAGGGCTAATGTTATTTCTGTATTTTCCATTAATTCTTAATCTTGAGAGTACTCAGTCTTTCATGAATGATGTGGTTTTCCTCTGAAATTGTCTAAGATCTCCAGTGTGGTGTGAGATCTTCTTTTACTTAGTAGGAATGGGTTAAGACTGAATTTCCTGAAAGTTTTAAAAAGTAATTTATTAAGAATTACTTTTATTACCTTTCAAGTTATTATCGGTATTTTATTTTTTTGCAACTTGGATAGTTCTTCGTTAACCATATATCTTACAATGAGATTTGAAGAATGGAGATATTTTTTGGTAAAATCTGCAAAGTGCGTTCTGACCACCCACCTTACATCTTTATGAAGTTAAAGAAAATTGTATCAGTCAACACATTCATAAATATCATGTTGAGCTTCTCCTCACAGCTTCTTTCAAGAGCTGCCCCAAATCATTCAGAACTTTGCTGCAATTACTGGGAGAATTCCCACTCCAGCATCTCTGTATTGAATGCTATACTTTCCACCAAAATGTGTTTTATGCCAAATAACAGTTTTTTGATGATTTAACTATAATTTGCTTATTATTTTTATGAACTTTATTGAGGTATAATTTACATACAAAAATTGCACCCATTTGAAGTATACAATTTAATAAGTTTTGGCAGTTGTATACACTTAGGAGACCAGCACCATAATCAGGACACTATACCATTCCATCATTACCCCAAAATTTCCTTATACCGCTTTTTTTTTTTTTTTTTTTTTTGAGACGGAGTCTCGCTCTGTTGCCCAGGCTGGAGTGCAGTGGCCGGATCTCAGCTCACTGCAAGCTCTGCCTCCTGGGTTCAGGCCACTCTCCTGCCTCAGCCTCCCGAGTAGCTGGGACTACAGGCTCCTGCCACCTCGCCCGGCTAGTTTTTTGTATTTTTTTTTTTTTAG